>NW_027104551.1:75688-157702 GCF_902728285.1 Clytia hemisphaerica
GCTAGTCTTACCTCTTTTATCTTTTCCTTTACAACAATACAATGCTAACAAGTTGACACAACACATGTGTACATGTACATTGACAAGTAATCTCTGAGAGAAGTTTTTATAGAAATCTGCAACAAAAACGAAAGTGGTCTCTTCTACTGATTGCTTCCCAGCGCTCCTTCGCAGCTGTTTATCAAATTTCCACAAATGAGGTTGCCGCTTCTTTTTGGCACCCATGGCCTTTCAGTGCCTTGCACGACGGGTGGCTGTAAAATCCCACCCTTCATATATTTGTTTCAATCCATGATCCGTGGCTTAGGTTTTTTTCTCATCTTCAATTTACTGAAGAAAGCGGGAATTTGATGCAAGAGTTAGATTGTCAACAAAGTGCGGTAAAAAATCATTGAATAAAAGAAGAACTTAAAATCTTAAATATTTTCATTTTGAAGAATAGGTGCAAAAAAGTGAAACATAGAAAAGTTTCATTTTTCATTGCATTAATCGAAATTGGGGATTTGGAAAATTTTCTATGTTAAGTTTTTTGCACAAACCCCTGTAACTATGGGCGAGCACCCTGTTGCTAAGATGTTGGCTTGAAATCGAAAATGAAACTGAAACCACTCAAAATGAAAGTAAAATTGGCCTGTACTCGAAATCCCGTAATCTTGATATACAAGTTTAAGTCTATACTGGCGAGTGGCGATGATACAAAGTGTGTGAATGAAATCAGTTGCGTGAAGGCTTAGGGAGACAATGCGTACGCGGAGACGATAGAGCGTCACAACTTCATGCCGTTCAGAGCCATTGGTGAGTCATGTATTGATGTTTTCCATAATTGGACTGAAAAAAAAAGAAATAATGAAAATTTTTAGAATAATGAAATTTTATTACGCGGAAGCTCAAACACACGCGGACAGTTAACAGTAAACTAATACTTCCCTTCACCTAATAAGAAAATAGATTCACTATTAGCTTTCCAAAAATTTATAACTTTTGTTCAGGTGATGTCTCATTAAAAAGTTATGACCATTCTCATAAAACGTCCATTTTTGAAGAAATGCATGCATCCTACAGTGCGGGTTTATTTCACGGAATGAAAGCGGAGTCTAAGGGTTTGTAAAAATTGTTAAGGTCATAGCATTTGGCAATATTGACATTTTAAAATGATGCTTCCGCTACTGAAAATACGGAGATGCAGAATGGGTTAAAGTTCTATTTGTATTCTTTAATTGACATAAACTTTACAAAAAGCTATTCTCGGCAAAGTTTGTTGGATTGCACATTTTTTCTCGGAGAACATACATAGTTTCTACCCCCCCTACATTTAGGGGGGTCTTGGGTTTTGATGAACCAAAAGCAAGGGGGGTGTGTTAAAAGTTTAAATTTCCTAAGGGGGGGTTGCCAGTTAAGGGGGGGGGGGGGGGGGGTCTCTTACCTAAGGGGCCAGGTCTTCTTAGATAAGGGGGATCTTCCTAATTATGACTCTTGTACAATCGTTTCATTATACTCTTAGGTTCCAAATAAACAGGGGGTTCGGTTCGAATAAAAACGGGGGGGTTGGAAAATTTTCTAGATTTTAATAAACGGGGGGGACCTAATTGCCGGGGGGGGGGGGAAATTGTACTTCTGAAACTCAAAAATAAGGTAAAAATAGGCTAAAATCAGGCTATTTAGAGCAAAATAAGGGGCCTTCTCTTTGAAAGCTGAAAATCTTCTTAGAGATTAATAAACGGGGGGGGTCCTAATAAGGTCCGGGGGGGGTTGGAAAATTTTCGAAAAATTAACAAGCGGTGTTAAGGCAGGCAACCTTAAGTTCTCAAAATCTCAGAGTCCCAAACAACACTCCCACCATTTTTCACAGTGTCATTTTCTGTGTCTTCATT
Organism: Clytia hemisphaerica; assembly: GCF_902728285.1. Classification (NCBI taxonomy): domain Eukaryota; kingdom Metazoa; phylum Cnidaria; class Hydrozoa; order Leptothecata; family Clytiidae; genus Clytia; species Clytia hemisphaerica. The sequence goes on from NW_027104551.1 coordinate 77,560, forward strand.
TGTTTTTGTCATGTTTGTTTGCATTTTTCAGTTTGGTCTGCAATTTACACACTTTTCTACCACTTTTGGTATTTTTCTTTAGTTTTGTGAAATTTATAGGTTTGGTCAGTATTTTATTCATTAATTTATGTCAATTCAATATCTACTTTGCATTTTCACTAATTTATTTCATTTTTTGTCAAATTAATTTTTGGTCTGTAATTTATGCATCTGTTCTGCAGAATGCATAAATAGAGGTCATTTCAGCCACTTGCCTCACTTCAACAGAGACATTCAAGGAGTCAACATCAATTATCAAATTAGTCTCTTATCAATGCAAACTTAGTCACTTTTCATACACTTGGTGTTAGTCCAACACACCCTGTGTACATGCTGCCTACACAGTTTTCACATTCAGGCCAGCGGTGAGTTTTTCTCTTTTTGCTTTCCCTTCCTTTGCCCTTTGCTTTCTTACAGTGGCTATTAGGTTCAAGATACATTTGCATTACTTATTTTTCTACTAGCATTCAAATATACTTAGCTTACACATAGAACTTTGTCTTTCAAACTTCAATTTTTATTTTATTTTCATATATACATTAGGACTTAGTTTTTCTTCAATTTTCTATTTCAGTTTGAACATATCCAATGCACGTAAAGTGTTAACCGTTACAAACACGGCTTCCGCATACCTTCATTGTACATTGACTCCTGTTTGCTCATCTCTGACCCCACAAGCGGGGGGCCCGTTTATTTGGAACCTAAGAGTACTGATTTTGTAAGGGGGGAGTGTGAAATTTTAAATGAATTTCCCAAGGGGGGGTATCACTTAAGGGGGGGTCCTCTTACCTAAGGGGGGGGTCTTGACCCCTCTAGAAACTATGGACATTTTCTCCAATCCATTCTACACAATTGTTACAAATTTTAGGCTGGATATTTTTTAGAATTATTTTATAAACAGACAGTTAAAAAAATATATTAAGGCGAAAAATAAAAAATGTAGTGTTTCCGGAATGCGGGTGAAGGAAAAAAGCTCTCATGCGGCCGGCCGGAAAATTTTTTTTTGCTTTTCTTGATAACTTAAGATCATTGAAATAGAACTTTAAAAATAACTTTTATGTACAAACAGTATAAAGTAAGCCCTGAATACTAATGTATCAACTATTAGCAAACAAAACTTGATTTACAAGCTGGAATATATAACCAAACAACGTTTGATAGCTTGAACGGTCAACCTGATTTTCTTTATGACTAACCATATAAATGAACCCGTAGTTCGCGGCTGGGTCAGAAAAATTTTTTTCTTCACCCAGCTGGTTTCTGGAAACACTACATTTTTTTATTTTCGACTAATAACAGTAAATATACAATAAAGTACAAGGATGAGTAGCAAAAGACCAGAGCTTAAGGCTCCCCCAGAGGTGGTAAGCAAATTTGTTCATTATGTGCCAATAAGCTTCTAATTTTATGCCAATGTTATGGGCCACATTTACACTTATTGTTTCAAAAATAAGCACACACTGTAAAGTTTTTTTTAAAATCTAATACATCAATTTCTATTTCTATTTCTTTATTAGCATGAAACTTTTTAGTTTTATTTCGCTAATGGAACAAAAAAAAATAAATGAAAAAATATTATTAAGTAATTTAAAGACTATAAAACAACTATATTAAGAAATTTCTAATCAGTTTGCTCTTGATGAATTTTTTTAGTTCTACAATGATGACGAAGCAAGGAAATATACATCAAAGTAGGTTTGAAACTTTTTACAATAATTTGATTAAACTTTTTGAGATCAATTCTCAATGTGTTGTTTTTTCATTAACAATAAAAGAGCTGGTTTTTGTATAAAAGTTCGTAAATTTTAAGCCTGACTCGCACTTTTGTTATAATTCTGTATGCATAGATTTTTAAACAGAAAATTTTAAATATTATATTATTATATGAAATATCTTTTGAATACAAGCTAGTTTTGAAATGCTTTTGAGGAATTGCTATAATATTTTCAATGATTTTTTAACTTCAGTACTCGAATGATTGAAATTCAAAATCAGATGACTTTGAGAGCCTTGGAATTATTGGCCCTACCAGAAGATGAACCTTGCTTCCTTTTGGATATTGGGTTTGTACTACACGCTTTTTTTTAATAAGAAACCTTAACTTGGCTCCAAGCCTGGAGTACCTTATTTTCCAGAGAATTTCAACATCAAAGATCCTTATCAAGTTCCTTCTTTACATAGCTGCTAACATTGGATTTACTAAGTATGTAGCATATGTATAAGTATAACAATGGACTAAAATACATCATTAACTTTTTTTCTTGTTCTCAGCCTGGGCAGTTCCTTAACAACCCCTTAGTTTTCGAACTATTTGCAGCCTCAAGTTCCTTATAAACATATTCCTCATAAAAAAATGTGTGATTGATTTTTAAATATTTCCTATCTATATAGGAAATATTTGTTAAAACGGTAATTTTTCTCCTTCTTCTCCTTCTTCAAGTCTAACGCTCGGTTTTGGTCAATTTCGTGAGTTTGTACATGAGTCTCTTTTTAAATCAAGCTCCGGCGGTAAAAACAGTAGGATGTTCTCTTTCAAGGCGGAAGACGTCATTTCTTCGAGAAACGCCTGTGGTAAATATCCGTACGGCACTCTATTCTCCTTGTTGATCGGGCAACGTCGGTCGTTTTAGAAGCGTATTGTTGATCGGACCATATTGCTTTGTTTCTAACTGTCAAAACAAAGATGGCAGAAAATAGACAACAACAACTTTGCTCCTTCGCTACTTTTTATTGCTTTGGTTTATATGCTTTGATGAGTTGAATTGGATCATGATTTTTGTACGATTATCACAAGGAATGATCGATAGTGAACTTTTCTTAATATTCCTTTCTGGATTTGATGTTTCGTTTACATTCTGTTGATTTGGAATGAGCTGGTGACTGGACACTGGAATGAGAGATGATACAATCTCTTGGTCTTGGAAAAACAGGACAGTTTATCAACTTTCACAACAAACTAACTTCAATTTTGTTTGTATATTTACATAAATCGTACGAAGGCAAGTGACTGTGAATAAATCTGAACATGTTATACCTGAAAAATTACAAACTTGCAATATGAAAAAAGTTTGCTCCCAACGCAGCAACGAATGCAATGATGCCGACAATGCAATGTTTTTTATCTACAACAATGAATTAACTGCTGGGGTTAGTGACAGTTAGTGAAAACTCATAAATTTCAAATTTTAAAGCTGATAACCGGATCCAGAACACCACGGCCCCAATATGAAGAATGTTATGTTATACTTCTTAAAAGGTTTATTGCATTGAATATGGGATGTAAATAATTTGAAATCACCTCACATGTACAATTAAAATTTTTCTTGAACTTGGAGATTTTCTTCCCCGCGTGCATTTTAAAACGTGGAAACTTTTGTCGTGAATTTGGAGATTTTCTTACCGTCAACTGCTCCAACTTGGGACTATCTGACAAAACATGGGACAGCAATTTGGCCACCATTTCACCGAACCTCCAAAGTCATTTGATTTGAGTTAATGAACAGCGTATTAAAAACAATGGCAAAACGATGGAGATTTTGACGTCACTCGCGCGGCAAGTTACACACGGGTTATTTGTTATCCCATCGGGCAATAGGCGGTTAGGCAGCGGGCGTTCTCTAATTCTCCAATCGGCGCTATTAGTGAAAGTTATCTTGACATATTATGAAAGGAAGTATGATTGATAAACTTGGTGGAGTTATCAAAACAAATTTGTTGTCAAAGAGATTTAACAAGTTAGTGAAAATACAGACCAGATATCAAACAGTCCCATGTTTTCGACCAATTGTCCCAAGTTAAAGCAGTATGTACAATTAAAACGTGGAAACTTTTGTGATAAATTTGGAGATTTTCTTACACGTGCATTCAAAACGTGGAAAACTTTTGTCGTGAACTTGACATTTTCTTCCACATGCATTTAAAAAATGAAGAAAACTCAAGTGATTTCCTGGCATGACAATTTATTTTATTTTCTGACATTTTTTTGGAAATTTTGATTGTTTTCAAGTATGTGACATTTTTTGCTCTTGCAGCATGCTTTTGGAAATCATAAAATGGCTTCTGTTAGGGGAATCTTTTCCTATCGACATTCTTTCAGATTATGAAATGTTTCCCAGTATATAAATTTTTTTTTTGCAGTCTTTCGGAAGATATTGAAAAATTTTTACATTTTTTACAATATTTTATATATGAAAGTATAATGCAAAATATTTCATCTCATTTTGAAAATGTATAAAATTTTCTTTGATTTTCTTACTGTGAAATATTCTCCTTTTTGTAATTCTTTCATTTTAAATATTTGCCCTTTTTAGCTATATAATATTTCTGGAAATCAGCGCTTAAAATAATAATTATATAATCAGGTCTTTTGATGTGTTCAACAACACTCTACTTGGCGGTGCGACGCCGGGTGACCTCTAGTATAATACTAAAATCCATTTAGAGTCCACCTAACGAAAATTAAAGTTCCAGCCAATTTGATTACTGCATTGTTGTTCTCAGTCGGGTTCAGCTTGGATATATTCCGTGATCCGTAGCTTTGAACCTACAGTCATCTTATGAATAATCCTGTAAATACTGGCAATAACATAAATGGAATTTTGAAATTCTTAGGGACTTGTGTTGCTTGATGTTATCTGAGATTTAAAGCACTTTGAAATCTTTTGAGGACATAAATTATTATTTTAACATTTGTAAAGGAAATATTTATCCGCATCTTTGCGGCTCTTGTATAAGGGTTAAAACTATGATCATTAGAAAATAAAGTTGGATATCACATGAAGTAATCTAAATCAGCTTTTTAAAGCTGCAAAGAAATTTCTTTCCTACACATTTCTTGTTCAAATCTTTCTTTATTTTCAGTCACACAGCATCCAGTTTATCTGTTTTTGAGAAATAAATTAATGAACATGATTTTATTATTTTTCAGGTGTGGGTCAGGGTTGAGTGGTGAGGTATTGACAGAGCAAGGACATTATTGGGTTGGATTTGATATCAGTAGTTCCATGTTGGGTATATTATTTTCACTCTCATCTTTCATGTATTTACACATTCATTAGCTTTGTTTAGTCCCTTTAATAATGTGTCTATATAAAGCATATTAATTTAAACCTTGAATAAATTTATAATAGAAAACAAGAATTTTCAAAAAAGATTACTCATCTTAATTTGTAGATATTGCAAAGGAAAGAGAAGTTGAAGGTGATTTATTGGAATTGGATGCTGGTATGGGAGTACCTTTCCGGCCAGGAACATTTGATGGTTGCATCAGGTTTTTTATTGTCTTATCTCTTTGTACTAGGGTGCAACTCCTCTCTTCAAAGTAAATTTTCTGGTGATCCTTGAATTTTTAAGAGATGGATCCTTTGCAATGGCAAAAATCTTGGAAACCCATTCTCACAGCATTTAAAAAAATAAGTATTGTGAAAACAAAATTAAATTTATGCTTGATGCAGAGGGGAGATTTTCTACATATGAAGCTTTAAAGTGAGCTCGATTGATTAAACAACATTTTCTTCCGTTTTCAGTATTTCAGCCCTTCAGTGGCTTTGTAATGCTGACAAAAAATGGCATAATCCTGTAAAGAGATTACACTCATTTTTCACTTCATTATACACAAGTCTTGTAAGTTATATTGTTTTCAAATCTTTTATCATTTTACTACATTATGAAGATAAACTAACTTTTTCTCCTATTGCAAGTAGAATAACGAAAGCATTCAGTGAGGACCTTTTTTAAACATTTGTTTCCCAGGCATAGCCTTCCTGGAAATTATTATCTTTTTGGAAACAGATATCTGTTTCCCAATTCATTATGTCATCTCCTAAAAATATTGACCTGTTTCTCTCTGATGACATCATCAGCTGGAGCGAGGAAACAGATAGTTTTAAAGGAAAAAGTCTTTCCTAGAAAATCGAATCAACAAAAAGGTCTCTCCTGGAAAAGGGAAACATATATTTTGGGGAAATGGGCTCGTTGGCTGCTTCTGGAATAAGTTATTATCTGGTTATATTCTTATCAACTCAACTTTATTTTATATTATAAGTCTTCTTTTTGCTTTTAAGAAAAGAGGAGGCAAAGCCATTTTTCAGTTCTATCCAGACAGTCCCAGTCAGGTAATATAATATTAAAATATATACCAAAAAAATAATGGTATAGCCAATTACAATTCTAAAGAGAATTGCTAAAAATGTCATAACATTCATTTTGACATTTCAAATATTTCATTATTTCCTATCAGCGTTTGTTACATTGCTTTGCCACATTTGTTTTAATTCTACTTTTATTCTAAACTGCACGTGATCCCTAACTCTACTCTTACTCTTAGGTAGAACTAATAACATCACAAGCAATGCGTTCTGGTTTTTCTGGCGGTGTTGTTGTTGATTATCCCAACAGTACAAGAGCAAAAAAGTAAATAATTCTTTATCAGAATACTCTAAGGTTCTTTTTTATAAGAGCAAAGTCTTTAATTTTTATAAATATTTATGATTGCTCTTTACTTCTTGTTGAGTTGAGTTAAACTCTCATTCATCAGAAGAGTGCTTGACCAATCGGAATCCGAAGCATATATATACTATTGTCGAATGAAGTTAATGTGTTTTATTTCAAATTTATTGAATGTTTGTTAATGATTGTTCTTTATAAATCAATATAGAGAGTATTATTTCTGTCATAGTAATAAAGCTCACCACTAGACCTAAATAATTTCCTTCAGTCTGATGATTGCCCTCACTAAGTGAATAATTTCTGAATGATTTGCGTTCAACTTTCAATTCTTTTAGGAGGTGATACTGTATAATAGTACTTTTTAATGATTTACCTATGTGAGATGATGACAGTTTTTGTTTTCCTTTTATTCCTTAGAATGTTTCTGGTTTTGTTTGCCGGAGTCAGTAATGCTGTCTTACCTCAGGTATGCCATTATGCTTTTGTTTATCAAACATTTTTTTACTGGCTGCTTGATAATGGGCTGTAACTATGAGTTAAATTAAAAACATTTTAATAATTTTTTGCCGTTCTTGCATATTGATTATTTTTTGTGTTTAGGCCTTGGGAACAGAAGGAGCTGGAAATACCGTATCTTATACAACAAATAGGTATGTAAGTCTTTCTATGATATTTTAAAATTTATTGTTTTTAGGATATCGCCAAGTTTTGTACTAGGTATGTACCAATGTTCTACTTCTTTTATTTAGAGAGAGAAATAATAACAGAAATGGTAGAGGGAAACCATCAAAGAAAAGTAAAGAATGGATTCAAAAGAAGAAAGATCGGAAACGTAGACAAGGGAAAGAGTAAGAGATCACACTTTATTTGCTTATTGCTTTTTACCACACTCCCTTTAACCATTTGCTAGTCTTTTGATAAGATGATATTCCTTGCATTGTGACCAGAAATATCTGTCAATTGGAGATTTCTACTTTAAGGTCCTGCCCTGTATTTATTATTGAATTCAGAATGAAAAATAATATTCTTGAAATTTTCCATTTCAGTGTTCGAGCTGATTCTAAGTATTCTGGAAGAAAAAGGAAGGTTGCTTTTTGAGATTGGCTTACTTACAGTTGTCATATTGGGGCTTTGATCAACTGGTTTGAGTGGTGTATAGTTTCCAATCGATCGAGTTGGTGATGTGGTAGAAATGCTCAGTGTGTACCTTTACACAATACCAACAATACTTATCAATAAATTCTTTGATAATTTAGGATTTCATTAGATTTGGCAAAAACTGATTTTTTACTAAAAATGAAATTTCTTACCATCATTATTTTATTGGAAACTCTATTTTTATTCAAAATTTTGTTTTTATACAATGCCAAAGAAATTCATATCATCTTATACAAGATAATATACAATTTTTGTAAACATGACCAACACCTTGTGGGTGTATTTTGGTTTGTTCTGCTATTATAAGCCATGAAATTATCAAACATGTTCATTAATATCAGCATAATATCACTAGCATAATAAACACTTTGTGAAGTAGAACAAGGATAGAAAATGTTTTTTCATAGAGTCTAGAGGTGCTGATGGATTCTCCTTGGAAGACTGAAAATTTCTCCCTTTCAATTTCGACTGAAAATTCCTTTTTGTGTACAGATAGTTTAACAAATTTCCATGACAACACATCACCAGGTGTTGTACTTACCTGGTACAATAGTTTCTCTTGAATTTTGTATTTTTTTGAGAGGAAAAGATCTTTATAATACTGTTTATTGTGTCTCTCTCTGGCTCTACAAATATTCCAATTTTTATTACGATTGTCGTCTGTAGCTTGAAACCTGCCATTAGAGTTTAATGTCCTGGAAGGAAATTTATTTTACACTGCATTGACTATCCTTTACTTTTCTGACAAGATTTGAATGTTAGTGCTTATTTGTATTTCTTCAACTGAATCAGGCACGGCGGAAGCTTTTTATATCTAGTACGGGGAAAGAGGAAATTTAAGTGATTTCATAGTGATTTTACTGACGAAGAAGAGGAAAATGTCGGGTTTTTTTGTAAAAAACCTGTTACGACGGCGGCCGTCGTGCCTGACTGAATCGAACCTTTTTTGAGTTTAACATTTTCTTTTTGTTAAAGATACTACAACTACATACTTTTGCAGTTTCTCATGCCATGCTCAAATATTTCTTATACTTAAATAGAGATGGAAGAAAAACTATAACATGAAAATGAAATGAAATAGAACTTTATGAATGATGATGTGGTGAAACACTGAGACAACACAATGGATGTTAGTACGGAAAGTATTTTGAGTGGTGAAGAAAAAGAAGTTTTGGATGGCTTGGAATTTCCTGAAGAAGTTGAAGAAGCTCTCAAAGAGGTACAAAAACAATTTCATTATTGATCTATTCCTTAAATTCATTTTGTATGAGAAGTAACTAAATAATCGGGGCTACCTAAATCATCCCCCACTAAAAGAGATTTTCTACACAAAAAATATTTTTGAAAGTGCGTTATTTTTCCGTGATTCTTATTCATTAAGGGTCTTTTCCTTTTTTTCCCAGTAAGGAAAATCTTCTTACACTTTTCACTTCCCAACTTTTAGATGTATGATGTATGTATGACCCTAGCTTTTAATGACAACTAGTGAAATTCACAATTTGATATGTATGAAATCATTTATCAATATTATTCAGATAATTATTTGCTTCTTCTGTGTTGAATTCCAGGTGATATCTGGCACAGATCCTCTTGATGGTAAAGATTTCAACCCTGTAGATTATATCAATGCACTCTTCCCTACAGAACAGGTTAGAAATTATTTCTTCTTGGAAGATTTCTCCTTATGATTTTTATCACAAAAAAATTATAGATAAAAATACTTGTGAGATTTTGTACAAGGAAATAATATGCAACGGGGTAAAAAGTTGAAATAAGTGTCACATGTCATAAACAAAGAAGAAAGAAAACAAATGATAGATTATTTTGATTGTGTTCATTATTTCATAGGTTTGTTTTTGCATGTGATTTTGATTGTTTTATTTTCAATGACACTGGGTTTGTGTTATTATTACCTTTGCTACTAACAGGGTTCAGACAGACCCTGGAAAACCTAAAAAAAGAAAGGTATTAGGAAAACCAGGGAAACTCAGGGAATCTTTTTCAAATTACCAATAACTCAGGGAAACTCAGGGAATGTAACTTTCAGATTTCTTGTAACAAAATAGATTGTATTAGGGTTTCGCTAAAGTGATTTTCGAAAAATTTCTCCCTTCGGGCCAACTCTTGATTCCTGTAGACTGTCTCTGTACCCTGATTAATTTTACTTCTCTGATGTGCCTTGTGGCTGTGTGTTACTGCATTTACCCTCTTTGTTACAGTCTCTGGCGAATATAGATGAAGTGGTGGCAAGGATCCGTATGAGAATACGAAAATTGGATGATGACATACGCAGTTCCATAAGAAGTCAAACAGATAGTGAAAGCAATGGAAAACAGGTTAGCCAGGTTTCCAAAATTTGAAGCCCCTACTGCTTCAAGTTATGGCAGCATTGTGTGTCATACGATTTGTAATGTTTCGAACGTCTTTTGAATTGATCGCATAAAATGTTAAATTTATATGTCACAGAGGATCGAAACAAAATACCATTAGAAGCTAGAAATTTACTACATGTCTCTGCCAGGGCTGATTTCAAGGTATCAAGTTTATATATATCCATGGTGTTTTAGTTGTAACTGGGCTTTTTAACCTTTTTTGATCATCATTTTTTTAGGCATTGGAAGCAGCGAAAGATGATATTCATGAAGTCTTCTCCAAAATCAAAGATATCAAAGAGAAAGCTGATAAGTCTGAAGACATGGTTTGTGCTTTAATTTTTGTTATCTTAGAGAGCGAGGGCTGTGAGGGTCAAAATATTTAATAAGAGTTTGTTTACACATACTTTAAAATCATTTTGAATCTTGAAATAATCATACTTCTAAATCAAGCAGCACCAGTTTTACAATACCTTGATTTTTTGGCACAGCACAGACAAGATGTTTTTTCATTTGGCTCGGTTATGCATGTAGCCTAGGGTGTTCTAGGGTCTACAAAGCTTTAAAATGTTCCTAACTTGTTCTTAACAATTTGGTCATCGAAGCCTTATGTTCTTATATAGTTTGTTCTTATAAAGAAAAAGCGTTTATCCTCCTAATTAAAAACATGAATTATCCTTTGTATTGTTTAGGTGAAAGAAATCACTCGAGACATCAAACAACTTGACCATGGCAAACGTCATTTGACATCATCCATCACCACACTGAATCATTTGCACATGCTGGTCGGTGGTGTGGACTCTTTACAGTAAGAAAAGTTATTTCTTTTTTTAAGTTTCTTAATTCTTCCCAGTCACAATAGTGAGACACGTACCTTAAGAGAAGAAATTTCAATTTTGCTGCAATTTGGCGGAATTTATTTTGACGATTTAATGAAAATTTTAAATTCGGTGAGAATTTATTTTGGCGAATAGCCCATAAATTTGAATTTGGCACAAAATTTTTTTGGCGAATTTGGCAAAATTTTTAGGGAATTCGCCAAATCCACCAAAGTTTCTTTCCGCCAAAATTTCTTCTCTTTTAAAGGTATCTCTACTTCGGTGATATCGAAAAAGCAATTCTTGACCAAGATTTTTAGAACAGTCGAACAGTAATGGTGATTAGACAAGGTTCAGCTATTTCCAGCGAGCAGTGCTCAAAGTTCATCGTCTCTCAGCAAAATTCAAAAAGTGTAATTTCGGACAGGGACAAGGCTGATTAAAATTAGCAAACAGTAAAAAATGACAGGTATTGATATTCTGTGATTACAGTGCAATATAACCCTTTTTGCATTATTTTCATCATTTTCAGAGTGTTATCAAGAAATCGTAAATATGGTGAAGTGGCGAATTTACTTCAAGGTGTTTTGAATGTGTTGGACCACTTCAAGAAATACATGTCTATACCACAAATTAAACAACTGGCCGACAAGTATGACGATTCATCTTACAATTCTCAATGTCTAAAAATTCTCTGTCTGCACCAAAGCTTATTTTACTCATCACTGTTGTTTTTTTATGATATTCATGATGTAATGCTTTATACCGAAGCCCCCAAAGTAACCCGGGCGTTTGCCACTAGTTTTTGTTTAAATTATTTTTTCGGGTGCTTCCGTATAACACATTACGTCATATATTATATCACTTATTAAACTTTTCCATTTGTATTTGGACATAATTTTATGCCCTTTGGTTTTCTTGATTTTATCCAGTTGATCAATCCATTTTTTAGCTGTACCGGACCATGTTGTGGGTTAAATGTTTTTTGAGGAAACTTTGTGATTCAAAAAAAGCTGCAAATGCTAAATTACCAGAATAATTTCTCTACTTTTCCAGAGTAAACATCATCCAAGCAGCTATGGCTCAACAAGTTGTTGCTGACTTTAAAAACAGTTTGTCGGATCCTGATTTGAAGGTACACTTTTAAACCGTAACCCACTATCTTACAAGAAGGTTGAGCCCTGGTAAACTCGAATCCAATTAATTGCTTGCAGTTGCACCTTTTATAGCATATTAAGATTGACTGACAGAAGCTGGTGACTGATTTGCCAATTTTCGGTACTCTTGTTTTATTGTTGTATTCACTTTTTTTTGGATCATCACCAAGAGGCTATGTTATATTTTTTTATTTTCGTTTATTTTTTCAGCCAATAACAGGTCCGGATTCAATGATTTGTAATGCCTGTAAAGTCATCAATGTCCTTGAACCAAAAATCAGGTAGAAATCTTTTTTAACTCGTTTCAATTATTTATACCAACCACAAGCTCTCTGTAAATGATGGAAATTTGACACATTAATTGACTGATATTCTCAGTTTCTATTTTTCTTTTCAGTTATTATCATAAAAATGGTCATGCCTCTCAGTGTACAAAATTCTTCTGTCTTGCCGAACTCAAAAAGAGAATTCTGAAAAATTTGAGAAATCTTGATTACTTTTCTGTGTTGAGTCAATTTTCCGTCATTTGTTTGTTGTGACTGTCTCAATCATGACGTAACTTCAGAACGCCATGGTCTCAATTTTTAGCGATGAAATCACTCGAGCTGTATGCGTTGTTTGGCGATCTTAATAAAAAACTGAATGGGAAGTGACCTCAATGGTTAGTGAGTTAGTGAACTTCTACTTCTAAACAACTCTCTGTTTTTAGGGAAGACATTTTGACGTGGCTTATCAACAAACAGCTTTCCGATTATTTGAACGTCTTTAACGAAAACTTTGATGTACGTATGGTCTCTTGTTGATGTTCAACATTGTTTGTGAGGGATCTGACCATACAGAACTGTGGTTGTATCTTTTATAAACACGACTATAGATTTATCCTTTGTGCCACCATTACAGTCCATACCATTGCAATGTCTTCGACATTACACCGCGGACCGAACAGCTAATCGGTTGCAAGTGACGTATTGAGTGATTTTACGTCACTTACAACCGATCAGCTGTTCGGTCTATAGTGTGATGTAGAAGACATTGCAGTGATGCATATCATGAATATTCGTCTTTGCAACGTTTATTAGTTTTTTTCAGAGTTTGTGTATGTGAGGTAATCTCACAAAGAAAATGACGTTAATCCTAGAAACAATTGATTTTTGACATGAGATGTACTGAATGGCTTATTGACTACTCCTGAAAAGTTTGAAGCATGTAACATGAATAGAAAAAGCTATATATTTCAATTTTGGAATAAAAAATTCAATTTTCTTTGAAATACCTGTTTTCTTAGATTAGACGTAGATTTCAGAATAATTTTACAAATTTTGCGAAATTTTATTTCCTATCAACGACAGAAAATGTATTTGCGATGGAACAAAATTTCAGTCAGTGCGATAAACTTTTAACTAGACGATTAAATAAAACCAATAAAAATTTCCTTTTTCTTCTTTGCAGGTAGCCTGGATAGACAAGATTGATCGAAGATATGCATGGTTGAAACGTATACTCATTCAATTTGAAGAAGATTACCAGCACACCTTTCCAACTGAATGGAATGTCGAAGAACGAATATGTACCCAATTCTGTATCACCACTAAGTAAGAGATACTATTAAAGATTTCCTTTTAATAGCGAGTTTATGTATCAGAGGATATTGAGGGCGACGGTAAGTTAAGTCGATAGTCAATGTACGGCTCTCTATCGCCTTTTCTGACCAAAACAGACGACGGTATTTTAGTGTGGACTGCGATTTTGGAGACTAACAACTTTGTTTTATACCTTCTCCTTCGATTTATCTCGAATACATAAACTCACTAAAGATTTCCTTTTAATGATGAGAAAGGAGACACGAGAAACGCCTCTCAACATTTGTGCTTGCCCGGCGCGGCTGATGAGAAAGTTATTCTTTTTTTTGTTCACAAATGCTGATGCAAGCAAATGATAGGAGACACGTCAAATGATATCCTTTAAATGGCTGAGTTGAAAATGTTTGCAGCATAATTGATATATAATGGACACAGACACACTGTGAACAGAGAATATTTAAGTTTCACACTTTGAAAACCTTTTTACGGTATCGACATCTGCATCATGTATATGAAATGGCCGAACTGGTTCTGAGTTTACAAGAGTTGAAAAGCGGAATTGATCTAGGAATTCTAACCCGATAACTTCTATACTGCTTGAGGTTTACTGTTGATAAATGTCACGCCCCTCTCACTTTTCCAGGCAAGAACTATCGAAGATAATGAACGAGAGACGTGGTGAAATTGACGTCAAACTCTTATTGTTTGCCATCCAAAGGACGACTGCTTTTGAAGGATTTCTTGAAAAGCGATTCGCGTACACTCATCATAGGGGTGATAAGGTATGTCAAAGATCTGTTCATCAGAGCTTAGGGTGACCCAGGTAGAGGTGGAATGAATTATTTAAAGATGTTACATTGCGATAGTTTTTTTAACGAAATAAATAGTTTAAAAGTAGATCACATGACATTTTAAACTTCATCTTGCCTCCCCTACCTGAGTCATCTCACCTTCATAAGCTTTAGATGAGACATTTTTAGGACACATGGCATGTTAAATACTATATGCAAAATGAGAGCCCAGCATCTCCTCTGATTTGGTTAGTTATAACGGATGCGAATTAACGATTCTTTTGATAAGAAAGTTTTCTTTGGTAGATAAATTTTTAAAAAGGATAAATGAATTGCGTTTTGATTCAGGTTTGTTGAAAAAGGTTTGATAAACAGAGTCACATCGAAAAAAACTTGCATAGCAGAAATTTGCTTAAGGGAAGCGTTATTTGATATTTGCATCCCTTGTAACAAAACTACCGGGTGCGCCACAAAAAAGTTTCTCTCTTTAAAACTAATTTTCCCGAAATCTAAAAATTTTAAAAGAACCATTCCTATTCCATTGGAAAGAAGAAAGATAAACTTAAATTTTGATGGGTCATTTATTAAAGTCGGCTCATTAGATCGAAAGTTATGCTCTATTGAATAAAAAAGTTACTTTCTGAAAGTGCTCAAAAACGTTAAAAATCGACCTATCAAATTAAACAGAAGCATAATGACAAGATGCATCAGTATTTTCGTTTCAGCCATTAAAAATGATAATTAGCTGTCTAAATTACCGTTTGTTATATAAAGGAAGATTGAATTTCAATAAAAGGCAGAAAATTCGTCGAAAAAAGCTAAAAAATCTGGTAAAATTCATAAAAATACATCAAATATGGGTTTCGAGGTACATAAAGCCTTACAAAGACTTATTCCAGTCTAGAATCAAAAATCTGAGGAAAATTTCGTTAAAAGTAAATTGAAATGATTTTGATAAACCCTTTCGTTCCATCGGTTTCAAAATTTATGTGTTTAGTTACTGAAAAATGGTCTTAATCATGTAAAGCCTCTTGCGATTGCCAATTTTAAAATTAAATTTGATAGGTTGATTTTTAACGCTTTCGGGCACTTTCTGAAAGTAACTTTTTTATTCGATTGAGCATAACTTTTGATCTAATGAATCGATTTTAATAAATGACCCATCAAAATTTAAGTTTATCTTTCTTCTTTCTGATGGAATAGTAATGGTTGTTTCTTAATTCTTAGATTTTGAAAAAATCAGTTTCAAAGAGAGAAACTTTTTTTGGCGCACCCGGTATTTATTAGCGAATGTACACAGCCTATAGGCCCCATTGCCTTTGGAGCTTTGCCACTGAAGAAAGTAAAATCATCGTATTAATTAAGGGAACATGGTATTCACTTTATGCTGAGTAGTTACGTTGTTGCTAACAAAAAGTTTTCCTTCTTTTTTTTTATCTTTTCATTGGTACGTCCTATGTAAAGAGGTTGCTAAAAATAAGCTAGGATAGATTTAAGTCGAAATTAAGTTATACTGTAATGGCTTGTGGTCCTTCTTTAGATAGCATTCTAAACAGTGTAAAAGATTTTTTACGTCACAGACGTATTTCCGTCTAAGCAGAGTATATGAAGAGGCTTTCCCGTCCGAATATTCTGCATAATCAACCAAGATTTTAAGAATATGTGCTTATTTGCTGTGTAAAATCCATTCCCTGTCAGAACCTTGCTTTAACCACAACCAAAGCGATTTGTTTTTGAACTTTTTTTTGCAGAGCCAAACGGAGAACCATTTCCAAGGATTAGTCAGCAAGTGTTTTGAAAATCATCTGCACATCTATATCGAAGCCCAAGACAAGTGAGTTTTTAATGCTGTACTAAGTAGGCTTTTTGTCAGAGGCCCCCTCTCAAAAAAATTCAAAATCCTATTTACTTTCGAACCAATCACATGCCGTTGAGTCCAAATTTTGTCATATTTTGTGTAGCTTTCCCCCTTTATCTCTTAGATCTCTCTTCTTATCGTTATCGTACTTTGTAGCTCTCTTGCGCAAAGTAGAATTGGCATTTTCGCCAATATTTGGCCTTTGAAATCAAATATGCCAAAATTTCGGTCAGCTTGGCCGTCATTGGCAATACTTCTAAAACAATGGAACCGTTTGCAGTTCTACTTCTAGTATGATAAGGATTCTAATGACGCCGATTTGAAGGCTCGCCCGCCACCATGAACGCCATGCTTACCACTTAGCATTTTTCATTTTTGCCAACTTGCTTGGTCTCGGGAAATTGGTTCACTAACTATTGTGATATATGTTATGTTTTCTTCATCTATACATAGAAACCTTGCAGAAATGATCGACAAATTCATAGCGGACCTTAAAATGCAAGGTGTTCCGAAACTCGGCGACGACACTGAAGGGGCCGTACTCCCAAGCGCCGGTGAACTATTTGTTTTCTACAAGAAGTGTATGGTTCAATGTATCCAATTGAGTACTGGGAATGCATTACTATTGTTGACAGAAACATTTAGAAAATATTTGGCAGAATATGCAAATCGACTATTGCTTGGTAACCTTCCCAAGTACGTTGAAACCGACTTTCTGTATGACAAACATAGTGGACTCTCTTTCTCAACCCCCTTCAAGAAGAACTCCTTCTTTAGTTTCTTTTTAATTTCGATAGCAATCTTTTTGTAGTTCAAACAAATTAGACTTTCAAGTTTGACTTAGCGTCATATTTGGTCAGAAAATATTTTCCCTGACTTGCATCCCCTTTTAAGAAATAAGTTTAGAAATACATT
The DNA here is from genome assembly GCF_902728285.1 of Clytia hemisphaerica. Classification (NCBI taxonomy): domain Eukaryota; kingdom Metazoa; phylum Cnidaria; class Hydrozoa; order Leptothecata; family Clytiidae; genus Clytia; species Clytia hemisphaerica. The sequence goes on from NW_027104551.1 coordinate 94,695, forward strand.
GCACTTTCGAATGCATTCAGTTTGGCTAAGTCCTATAAAAGACGTCATGGAGTAGTCTAAGTATTGACCCCTGTCACTGTATACCGTTTAAGGGGGTAAGGGTGAAAAATGGAAATTTTCTTCGTCTTGACCTTACTTTTGGCCCACTCAATCTTACGCCGCGGGCAATTAAAATGCTTTATTTTACGATTGCTCATTTTAACTTCGTAGAGTAACTTCGGGAGGAGGTTTAGCGAACATTTTGAAAGACAAAGATAACGAAGTGAAATTTAACGAAGATGAAAAACGTCTGATATGTTGTATACTGACCACTTCTGAATACTGTCAAGAAACGACGCAACAGGTATGACGATATTCTTTCGTTGCTATTCAAAAGTTAGTAAGTTTGCGACCGCAGTCGGAGGTGACCTGAAGGCTCTTCGATAGCTATCTACCCGAAGGTAGGGGGCACCACTTTCTCCCTGGATTGCTCAAATTAACCTTGGTTCTTCTCTTAATTGCTGAGCATCAAGCTGAGAGGCATCAAGTACAATTTTAAGTACTTAGTCTTTGGTATAAACCGGCCGAGTAGTTGAACCCAAGACCTTGTGCATCGTAGCCGGATGCTCTACCACTGGACTCAGCGGTATTCAAAAGCTCAAGTCTTTTTTTATCGAAGCTATTCTTCTGCTTCGTTCTTAAAAATCTACCTACGGTAAGTTGGTCCAATGTTGACAACCTTCTTCTAATTCCGTCACCCTTCTTTAGAGATGGGAATAATAGGAAGGTCGGAAATGGATATTAAAAATCTCGCTGGCTGTTAAGGAAAGAAATATGATTTAAATGAATGATTCCGACCTTCCCATTATTCCTATCTCTCAAGATGGGTGACGCAATTAGAAGGGGGTTGTCGACATTGGACCAACTTACTGTATGTATGAAAACTCAATACAACGTCATAGTCATACCATTTCATCCATAGCTCCAAGACAAACTTAAGGAGAAAGTCAACCCAGACCTGGTTGAAAAAATTGATTTGAATAACGAACAGGACTTATTGCATAGGTAAGTGTTTTTCTCCGTTACAATAAAACACTTTTAGATTGTCGATCTGTATTTGGAATCTGTTTTTTTAGTTTGAGTAAAGAAAACGTTTCTATTCTGTTTTTCAAAAGTGACCGTGTAGTTTTTTTCTTCGTCACAATAAACCGATTCTAGATATTGTCAATCTGTATTTGGAATCGGCTTTCTATGATTTTAAGAGTTGGAGCTAAAATACTACGACAAAAAGTTAACGATGGGATTTTCCTGATTCAAAATTCAACAAAGATGACACATTAATCCAACTTTCTCCAATAATGGACCTACTGGTGGTCTATATTATTTACAACACTTTTCTTTCACAGTGTTATATCGAATTCGATCCAACTGCTAGTACAAGATTTAGAGAATGCTTGCGAACCAGCTTTAACAACCATGGTTAAGGTACAATAAATTTAGCATGGCCATTACTACCCGATTAAGACCCCTGGACCCGGTTTATTAATTTTTGAAAACATATTTAGCTGTCAAAAGAAGAGTCCCTTATTATGGCGCGCCAAAGCGGAAATAAATACTATCTTTCATTTCGCGACACTATCTTTCATTTCGCGACACTATCTTTCATTTCGCGGCACTATCTTTCATTTCGCGGCACTATCTTTCATTTCGCGGCACTATCTTTCATTTCGCGGCACTATCTTTCAGTTCGCGACACTATCTTTCAGTTCGCGACACTATTTTCCCAAAAAAACATTATTTTAATTGAAACAATACTATCTTTTTCACATGATACTATCTTTATTATGGAAGCCGAGAAGTGCCATCAAGAAAAAATATTTAATTTTAGAAAAAAAATATTTAATTTTAGAAAAAAAATATTTAATTTTAGTAAGAAAAATTAAATTTAGAAAAAATATCAATTTAGAGAAAAAATTAAGTTCACTTCAAAAAAAACTGTTTTTAGAAAAAAGTTTTTTTTGGGAGAGCCTGATTCCGTGCATGCTTACAGTTACACCATAAGTCCACCGTCTGAAAAAAATTTGAAAAAAGAAAAACTTTTTGGCCTGATTCCTCCCGGGCCACACACTTACTTACAAATTTCGTTTTCATACTTCCTAGATTTGTTTTTGGATTTGACTTTTGTTCAGATTTTTTTGCACATCACATAGATGTCAATCCACAAACAATTGACAGAACCGAATCATGCTCAATATTTAATACCTTTTATTTATTGGGGAAAAAATGTCGAAGTTTTATTTCGTCAGGGAAAAAAATCGTCACCTAGAGGTATTTTCTTCACTTTCTCTCGACCAAAATTTCAAATTCGTCACTTTTCCCCGACCAAATTTACAATTTAGTTAGTCACTTTCACATAAACTAAACTGTCCAAATGAAATGGTTTTCTTCACTTAGCTCGAAAATAGATCTTGTAATTCGACGTTTATAAAACACTAATTTCGGTTAATAAAGGTGTAAAAAATTTGGATTTGAAGTTATGGTTAGGGGAAAAATTGAGTAAAAGTTTTTGGTCGGGGGAATAAAAAACTCGGGTAAAAAAAGTTTTGGTCAGGTGATGAAATGTTGGGAATAAATTTTGTTGGGGAAAAATTTTGTCCCCTTCAAAATTTTCGTCACTTTCCGCTGACATTTTTTCCCATAATAACAACGTAGGTAAAAAAATTTCTGATTTTTTGCATAAAAGTAGAGTATCATAAATAGGTAGGTAACGGTTGCGTTAGATTTCGGTAACAAAAATTAATGTACATAACAAACCGCGAAAAGCGCTAAAATTAAAACCCGCGAGAAGTAGTTCCAATTAATAAGGTATGTTTTAAGGTTTTTAATTTTTTTTTCTAAAGTAAAATTAAATTTTTTTCTCTAAATTGATAATTTTTCTAAGTTTTTATTTTTTTTTCTAAATAAATTAATATTTTTTTCCCATTTAAATTTATTTTCTAAGATTAAATATTTTTGTTCTAATTTAAATCGTTTTTCTAAAATCAAATATTTTTCTCTGAATTCTAATTTATTTTTCTAAAATTAAATATTCTTTTATTCTAAAATTAATTATTTTTTTCTGAAATTAAATATATTTTTGTCGATAGCACTTCTCGGCTTCCATAAAAAAGATAGTATCCCGTAAAAAAGATAGTATTGTTTCAATTAAGATAATGTTTTTTTGGAAAGATAGTATCGTTTTAAAAAAGATAGTGTCGTTTTAATAAAGATAGTGTCGCGAAATAAAAGATAGTGTCGCGAAATGAAAGATAGTGTCGCGAAATGAAAGATAGTGTCGCGAAATGAAAGATAGTGCCGCGAAATGAAAGATAGTGTCGCGAAATGAAAGGTAGTGTCGCGAAATGAAAGATAGTGTCGCGAAGTGAAAGATAGTGTCGTGAAATGAAAGGTAGTGTCGCGAAATGAGAGATAGTTATTTCCGCTTTGGCGCGCCATACCTTATATTGCTCTAAAAAGCCTGATTTTAGTCCATAATTACCTTATTTTGGGGGTATTTAGAGGTACAATTTCTAACCGCCTTTTATTTAGACCCCAACCCACTTTTATTAAAAAAAAAGATTTTTACAACCCCCTGTCTATTCCGACCATCCCACCGTAAGTTGGTCTGATTTCGACATCCCTCTTCTAATTCCGACACCCAGTTTTAGAGATAGGAATATAGTAAGGTCAGAATCACCTGATAGATAAATTTTTTCCTCTCTGGTCGCTAAGCAAAGAAATATAGTTACCATAAGCAATTCCGACCTTTCTGCTATTCCTATCTCTAAAGCAGGGTGTTGGGATTAGAAGAGGGATGTCGAAATACCAACTTACGGTATCTATTAGGCACCTGAGACAACGGAAAACATTGGTTAAAAAAACAGTTTTACAGGTCTTAGGCCGTTAACGTAGGTCTTCGTCTACTGGAAAGCCGCGATTTAAAGTTTTGAAGGTCTTCTGCCGCTGGTGTAGGTCTTAGGGGAGGGCGCGACTAGTAGGATAATTAATCATTCACAAAAACAAGTACATTAAATTATAACTTCATTGTTCTTTGCAGGTTCATTGGCAAAGTATTGAATCAGTTGGCGATCAAAGTGGATATGTCACAGCTATCGTATCTCATTTGCGAAAATCTCTACCCATCATCCGTGATAATTTGTTTTCGTCCAGGAAATATTTCACTCAGTTTTGTATCAAATTTGTAAAGTAAGTTGGGATTTCATAATTTTTATTAAGTTTTTTAAAGATTTTTTGGAGAGCCCTGACGATGTCTTATTAGAGTTTACGTATCTGCACTTTTGAGGACGTTGAACTTGACTGAAGTGATTTGGAATGACCCATAGTCTAGCAAGCTAGTAAACTAATTCAGACATAATAGAAATAAAGCAAAAAGTAATGGAGGGAACTAATTTTATACAAACTAAATCCCGTACCAATAATCGTATTATCATAATAATGCCTATACTACTGTATTACATGCATTATAAACGACTCCAGTCCATCTATAAGTTGTAAACAACTGCGACTCGACCCTAAATTTCTCTTTTTTTCCAGTTCATTCATACCACGTTTCATCAACAACATTTATAGATGTAAACCTTTGTCAGCTATTGGTGCTGAGCAGGTAATTAGTGGGGTTATTTAGCATAATTTACAGGAAAAAAATAAGATCTAACTGAAACTTTTTCCAGACCTTCTCTATAGGATGGTTATGCCTCTGGAAGGTCTGAAGAAAGTTTCAGCTAGATCTTATTTTTTTCCTACAAATAGCCTGTATTTTTGTAACACGACCTCACTAAATGGGCTTTGCCGTTTAATGTATTATTTTTATACATTTTGATATTTGCGGGGGGGGCTAAGGTTTGGGGACGACGCGCGCGGAAGGAACAACTTTGGTTAGAATTTTGAAAATGTTGAAAATTTAAGTTCAAGATGGCGGGAAAATCTAAGTTCAAAATGGAAAATTTATTTGGAGAAATGGAATAAAATATCAGTCATTTATCAGAAATTATAAGAAATATCCTTTGAAAGCTTTTTCTAAATTTGGTCTACTTCGTTTGGTCTATTTGGTCTGTGATCACTATTTCCTCGACCTTAAAATAGGGTATACAAATATTTTATAAGTTTATTGCGATTTAAAGGGGTTTCTAAGGGCAAAAATTTCTTTATCCTTATTTTTTGACAGAGTGCATGTCATTTTTATCCCCACAATATAAAGTTTCCATAATTTTTAAAATAAATATAGTAAATAACCCTAACCCTAAATTTTGCCCTTAGATCCCCTGTCATGGGACCCGGGTAGGTGACTCGAATAACAATACATTTATTGAAGAACTAATCTGGAACCCAACGCTAGAAGAAGGGGAGAGCCTTTTGGGCATTGTAGAATTCAGAACACAAGCATATTGACACGAGATTTAATTTCGACATATCCGTTGTTGACTTCTTCAGTAATTTAAAAACATAACAATTAGCGATTGAAAATGTATTCAAATACAATGTTTCTGCCTTCGAGATCATTGAACGATCGATCGACTTAGAATGTCGAGAGATGCCTGTAGCTTCCTCGTAGCTCAACAAAGGCCATCTCTCAATCGACTCATGGGCAACGTTCCTCGTTCCTGTACAAAACCAATACGTCTACATTCTTCCTCGATACGATCGTTAAGCTTTGCAAGCTCTTCACTCTGCCAGCCCAAACATAGAAGTGTTTAAATTAATTCACTAAGCATCATATAATTAAATGCTGAATAAGATGGCTATAGAGTTGGTTACTATAGCAATAGTTATAAAATGGTAGAACATAAATTCACCATGACACCCCTTTAACATTAAAAATTCAATGAGCACTAATATAAGAACATTGAAATTAAGCCTTTAAAAATGTTGTTAACTTCTTGAATTTTAAGCTTGAAATTTTTCTTAGAATGTTCTTAACTTATTCTTAGTACTTTGGCCATTGAATCCTTATGTTCTCATTTAGTTTCTTTCTGATACAAAATAGAATAAAATAACACATGAACGAACAACAAATTTTTTTTTCGACAGCTTTTATTAGATGCCCATTCCATCAAAACAGCACTTTTGGATTTGCCATCCATCGGATCTACCGTTCAACGGAAACCACCTGCAAGGTAAAAATGGATCTGTTACTTCTTAATTCAAAGAAAATGCGGATTTTGATCTTCGGTTTTTACACTTATTTACACTTATTTTTCTCCATTTCATTTTTTTGGGGGGACAAACATTTCCAGGGCTTCACTTGTCCATTCAAGTTTTGTTTCCGAGTTTGGTCGGGCACATTTCATTTTGCATATTTTAAAACTAGCGTTCAAGGTGACTTTTCTTCTTTTCCTTTGCCTCAAGTAGGAATTTACGCTTAAAGTATTTGGCCCAAAAGGGGGATTCCCTCAAAACTTTAAAACCGCAAGTGATTTTAAGTGTTTTAACTCTGAGTTTTTTTTAACATTAGACTTATGACTGCTTATGAGCTTAGGATCTCAGGATCTCAGGATCTAAAAGCTCAAAAGTGTTCAAATAAGGCTGAGAATATAGCCTGGAAGCCACTTAACCCCTCCCAAATTGGAAAAAAACCAATGAAGCAAAGTGGAAGTACTGAAATTGCAATTCTCGCCCGAGCTTTAAATTCTGAAAAACATTAAAATACCCAAAATTGCCGATATATTTCGGCGCCGATTATAGTGACTATTAAATTTGTTCCTTTTTTTCGTAGTTTTACCAAAGTGGTCATCAAAGGAATGTCCAAAGCTGAAATGATATTGAAGGTGAGATAATTAATTGATTTATCAAAGAATTTTGGTATAAGATTAAAAGCAAGTTAGTAGTACATCTCAGAAATTATCCCGTTTGGTTACGTGGTGGTGAACTAAAATAACTCCGAGATCCATTTAGTATCATGGGACACTAAGATCTATACAAAAAAATAAAACCTTTTAAGGTCTGTATCAAAATAATTTGCAGTGGAGACAAAAATGGCTGTAACTTTTGATCGAAAAACCACTATGGTTTTGTGCTCGTTAAAAAGATAATCTGGAGTGGAATATTATCAACAAAGCAAAAAAATTAAAAAATGGAAAAACGAAGATGAAAAATGAAGAAGAAGAAAATCAACTTCTTGTAGAATAATGCTATGATCTTCATTTTTGTATCAGAAACTCTTCAATCTTAGAACGTCATAAATGCGAAAAAAAAATCAAAATATATTTATTCAGTCAAAAAATGCAGCTTAAAACTTTGCCCTGCTTGACTTAAAAAACGGCTCTTTTTGGTTGTTTTTTGATGGTTTTTGAAGTCAATCATTGATAAACTTTGGAACACCCCCGTGTCACAGACCCGCTGGGCACCCCCACCCGCTGAAAAAAAAGCCCAAAATTTTGTCCCCAGGGAAAAAAATGGGCTAAATTTGCCTCCGGGGAATCCCCACTGAAAACTTTTAATTTTTCTAGATCCCCACTAAGTAGCTCTTCAAAATTTTTATTTCCCCGCCGGTCCCCACTGAAACTTGAAGATTTTGAGAAAACCCCGCTACCCGCCTATGCTCAAAAACATCAACAGAATTTATACAAAACTTTAGTTTGAAAACTTATGTTAAAAAACTGCTAACTGCTATTCTATCTTTGATTAACTCTTGACTGATAATCTTTATCTTTAAGATTGACTGTTCATTGTCAAGTAACTTCATCAAGCCAGCCAATTTTTTTTAACATCAAATTTAGATTGTCTACCATATTTGTTTTGATTTTGAAATACCTTTAAATATATATTTTGCACGCTCGCAAGCTAAGCGAAACAAACTGACAGATTTTTTTACCTAAGTAGTACGCGCTCAGCTAGGCTAGAAAATCCCGATTTTTTGTTATGAACAGGCCTGTCTAGAATGGTGAAGGCTTCTTCATAAAGACGAAAGACATGGATTTTTATCAGTGTCAGTATTTGATGTTTTGTAAACTGTTGTGATTATGATGAAAAGGAAGACGGAAAGAAAACAAACTTGGAAAACTTTGCAAGAAGCTGAGTCCTGAGAGGGACATTTTGTCTGGATTTTTTTCTACCTCAAGAAAAAAGAACAGTCATGAGACGAAATTTATACAAGGGAGAGAATGGATATTGTCATTGTAGAAACTCAAAAATTATGGGAATGATTTGCTTTGAATCTTGTTGTGAGGAATTTTTGTAGGATTTTACTTTGTCCATCATGATACAGCATGACCTATGGCCTGCAAAATACAACAGCAGCAGAAGCATATGATAGAGCTATCTAGTGACACAAAGACAAAATTGTTGAATTGATTGCATATGATACTGAACCTGTCAAATAGTTCCGATATCAAAGAGATTGTAAACAGACTTCTCAAGACCATGAATGTGATTTTTGTTATCAAAATTATGAATCGGTCAATGATATTGATAATTTGACGTGCTTCTTCCAAACTCAGAGCTCAAACATCAAACGACATTTGAACTAACTTGGAAATATGTTTTAAATTGATGGATTATATTCCTGTTCCGCTATCATCCTGACATGCATAATACACAAAGTAAAGAAGGGTTGCTATGATTTAAAATAAGTACCAAGAATTCATTTGCTTGACTGAGAAATGTTTTTCATTTTTTTTGGAATTATTGTGAATTATTTTATGTTTTGGCTGGTGTCTCTTGGAATTTTAATGAAAGTGACATAAGGAGAAATGAATGTAGAGGCATTATATTACTGTTTTTCTAGTTTTTACATTTTATTTCATATTTAATTTTGTTGAAAAGTGTCCATAAGCTTCATTAAAGTTTGATAAAAGATTTTTATTTTTCAAAACAAATGAACAACTTTGACTCAAAAAAGCTTCAACATAACTTCTTTTTTTTTCTCTCACAGAGGTTTTGATATAATAGATTATACACAAAATTTCTAACAATTTTCTTGTTCATCTCTTTTGTATATTTTTATGACTCTCTCCCTTTGTGAGGCTTGTGATATTTTCATTTTGATTAATAGAAAATGTGTCAGGGGGGGTCAACATCCAGATACCAGACCCATAGCCGGGTAGTGGTGTCTTTTTTTCCTTTAAAAGTCTGAAAATTCAAGTTGGTATTGATGGGGGTGGGTCCCCCTTTTTTTAGAAAAAAGAGTTATCCTCAGTTGGTATTGATACCAAAATAGGGGGTGGGTACCCCTTTTTTTAAATAATATGATTCAGAAAGTTGGTATCCATACCAAAATGACAGCAAAACCTTCCTAATTTTTGCCCTTATAGCTAGAAAATACCCCGGGGTACATATCAGTCTAAACAGGTTTCAATTGGATTTGTTTTAGCTTTTGAGTATAATGACTGTAAATGAGTAATAAGATTAAATGACTTTAAAGTTTGTTTATTTTGAACTTTTTCGATATTTTCAAGTTTTATTTTTGATCAAGCCTGAAGCAAAAGCATTTTTTCTGTGATAGCATTTGGTAATGAGTGAATCTACATGGGCCCCGGCGAGCCATTTTGAGTGAGGCCACCATGGTTGGGCGACGAAAAAAATTTTTCACTTCTTACACCCTCAAAACACCTTGAAACGATGTCTAATTGGGGAGAATAATAGTTTTTGTGGTTTGATTTGGTTTGATTTGGATAAACCAGCTTAAAAGAGTAACTCTTAAAAACGTACGACAATTGGTCTACCAAAAAGTGGGCCCATGATCTATTCTGTTCTAAAATTATGTACTAATAATAGCTTCTCCTAGTTTTTGCACATCAATTATATTCAGATAATATTGATTCAGATTGATTTTGCTAGCTTCATTGGGTTTGTTTTTATTATATTGTCAGTTTTTAGTCATTTTCTATTTTAGCATATGACATTTTTTGTGTTGTGTTGAAGAAAGAGTATTTCAAAAATGAGTTTTTTTGAAGTTTCTATTAGTACCCTGTGTGTGTGGGAGGGGGTGGGTTCCCTTTAAACAGCTTTAAACTCAAATTTGTCAGATTGGTATTGGTACTAAATTAGGGGGTGGGTCCCATGATATTTTGTCAAATTCAAAAAGTCATGTTGGTATCGATACCAAAGTAAGGGGGGGGGGTCCCCCCTTTTTCTGAAAATTATGATTTTCAAGTTGGTATCGATACCAATTTTGGGGTGGTGGTGTTAACTTAGCTCAAAAGGTCAAAAGTCAGGTTTTTGGGCTATGGGTTGGTATTATAAATGTTGACCCCCCCCCCTGAATGTGTACATTATTATTGTTGAGATACCTATTTATTCAAAAAGTGAATGGATTTTAAAAGAAATTGTTGGATCTTTTCTTTTTCTATCATAACTTTTTTAGCTATACGGTTTTTAATTTTATAAGCAACGCAGTGCTAAAGGGCTCAGGCCTCAAAATGGCCTAAAAGCAACTCGGCTTAGGAACTCTTGACCTGAGTATGAAACATTTTTAATTAAACTACTAGGAAACCCATTATTTTCCTTTTCGGCTCTGAAAAGACCCTGAAATCTTGCTATATTCCGACCAAAAAACTGCTTTTTTACTGTCAAAAATTTGAAATTTGAGGCCATTTTTAGCCAATCTAGAGGGTCTTATTTTCAAAAATTTTATGACCCGTCGGCCCCAACCATGGTGGCGCCTCCTTAGACACTTATGTAGCCGCTACGTCATAATACCAGAGATACACCACTCTTTTTAAATCCTAAACCCCCCTGTAAACGTAATCAAATACAATCGAATCCGAAAAAAGTGAGGTAATATTAAATTGAGAGTCGATTGCTCGATCTTGTACCATTGAGCTAGGCTGCTCATTAGAATCATGGTATACAAAATTTATGTCCGAGATCATGAGGACGTTGATCTCATCAAATATATATGGCAACTGTCCTAGGAAAGTAGCCACTCCAATACAGCTTGTCTATTTCTTGTTATAACTGTCATGTTAGCAAATATAGTTGCTATTCTACCCGTTCAAGATGAAAGGTCTATGTTTATTGCTTGGAAATTTTGGCCAAATGAACTTAGGGAGGAAATGATATATAAGTAATTCAACTTAATGAGCCTCATTGACCCAATCAAGACTGGGTGGGAGGAAAGAAAAATTTTATTAAGCATTATGCATATCCATATAATTACATAAAGATTGAAATAAAATTGTATGCTTATCACACTTACTGTACTGTTTCAACAAACTTGGAAAAAAAAGAAAATTTCGAAATCCCCACTGAAATTTTTATTCTAATTCTGTGTCCCCACTGGTATTTTCTGTCTTTGAAAAATCCCCACTGGATTTCCAAAGAAAATTTTTTATCCCCGGTGAAATTTTAAAAGCCACCGGGTCACTGAGACAGGGGTGTTTTGGACTATATCTTTCGATAGAACAAGTTGCTTTGAAAGATTTTTTCACATTAATGATGTTCTAAGATCAAAGAATTACTCTCTATCAAAAGTTATAGCCTTTTTTGTTTCCGCTGCAAAATATATTGAGACAAGACTTTCTTTCATTGGTACTGATTGATTGATTTGTGATTTTTAAAAAGTTTTGAACGTTTTTTAGAATTTTTCGTAATGATTTAAAAAAAAAGATTTTCGCCTTTGAAGAAATATGATATTAAAAAGTGAAAAAATTGACTCATCAAAGAATTTTAATAATTAAGGATGAGGATGTTGAAGAGAAAGTCATAATTTGTTAGAGTGAACCCATAAGACTGTTGACTAATTTCGGAGGTTTAATCTGAGGCTGGACGCGATTTTTCTAACTTGAGCACCTCAGATGATTTTTAAATGTGTTAGATTTTTACTTGTCTTATTATACTGGATGACTGGACCTAAGGAGAAGTATTAAAGTATCGTTTATTTTTATCCCGTATCATCTTAACCTCTATGTTACTGCATAACACAAACGTGAATCGGCACCGGAGGTCGGAAAAATACCGAGTTTATGTATCGGAGGATATCGAGGGCGACGGTAAGTGAAATCGATACAAAACAAAGTCGATAGTTGATGTACGGCTCTAAATCGCCTTTGCTCACCTAAACAGACGACGGTATTTTGGTGTTTTTACCGTCGTCGAGCAAAGTGGACGGTGATTTTGGAGACATGTCAACTTCGCTTTATACTCGCTCTATACCCCCTTCGATTTATCTCGAATAAATAGACTCGCTAATGTTGAAAGATGATGTTGATTATACAGTGGAGTCTCTTTAACTCGAACTTCTATAACTCGAAAACATGTTTTATGGTCCTTTCAGCTAACAATGTTTTACAAACCTTACTCAACTACTCGAAATTTCCTTAATTAGATTCCCCGTGTGTATTTGACCTATGGAGACTCCACTGGTTGAGTCTAAAGTTTAAATCTCTAACCTTTCCCAGCCAAGAAAAAGTGAAGTCTCTTCTTTCCCATCATCAACGCGCCTAGAACGCGCTGCAATCATGACGACGGACTATATCTAGCGGTTACTTTGTTTTTGAGGACTGCATTTTTTGAAATCTAGCGATAGATCTTACTTTCAATCCGGCGTTTGTGTAAAAAACACGCGCGGGCGTTTTGGATGGAAAATTAAGCAGCTTCACTCCCCATCCAAAAGTTTCTACTCTAGCCACTTCGGGTCTTTAAACTCTATGATTGAGATTCCACTGTGTGCACAGGACTCCAGTTTAGACTATTATAATGAATTTTCTGTACTTGCAGGTTGTAATGTCACCGCACGCTTCACAGACCAGTTTCGTGGAAAGTTACATCAAACTATTGAACGATACAGATACAACCAATTTTCAAAAGCTTCTTGAAATGAAGGTATTATGTTTGTTTAATTCTGTACTGAATCTTTAGGCCAGCCTAATTAGGCTTCTTTTTTCGTATTTTTTGTTTTTTTGGCAAAATTTCTTTGGAAACTCGTGTCGCGAGATTTGGTTTGTGGGAAGGCACTGGCTAAGTATTTTTTAGATACAACGCAAACTTATTTCTTATGGAAAATAGGTAATCATGCTACATTTTTCTTACGTCAAATGGAAGGCTTGTTAGATTCCGGATTGTTTCTCTTGTGAGGTGTGTAGGGTTTTATCCCCGTTTGTTTGGTTGTCCATTCTGCTAAGAGGAGATATCTAGAAGAAAGCTAGCCTATTCTACTACGGTGTAAAAGCAACAAAAGAATGGAAGATAAAGAATTATGGGTTATACTCCTTCTACTGTGCAATTGATATTGCAATGCATTATGGGTCCAAGATCAATGTTCGGTAAATATTGCTGGAAATGCTTTAGCCAAGGGGTAACCCGCAACCTAGGCAAATTGTGCACTAGTGGCCGCCTATAGCAGTGCCTATAGACCAAGAAAAAATCAAAAAAGTCTCAAATATAACAAACAAGGTTGTACAAGGTTTTATACTTTGAGATGTTTGTTTTTCAGGGTTTGAAGAGAAGCGAACAACATTCGATGTTAGAAATCTTCCGTTCTCAAATGGCGACTAGCAATCTATCGACAAATTCTTCGATGAACGCAAGCAAAGAATCGACTGGTGGCGGTGGAATCGTTTCTGAATCGAGTCGAATTAAACGGTTGGAGAAATTGATCAAGAAGCAATTTTGAATCGGATATTTTGGGACTAGTTTTAATTTTCTCATTACTGATTATAAAATTTTTGAAGCCTTCGGATGCTCTTAAAACTTTTTGAGTTTCAAGCCTAAATGTTCTTAACATGTTCTTAATTTCCCCCATTTTTATGTGTTTTTGTCCAATTTTCTAAGAAATTGGCTGTTTTCGAGTCGGCGAAGCCTTAAAATGTTTCTAACTTGTTCTTAACATTTTGGCCATCGAAGCCTTATGTTCTTATAAAAAACGTGTAGCCACAGAACCACTGATCAAGATTGATCAAAGACTGTTTACAATGCTGGACAAAAGGTTTGTAGACTTCTGCAATATTTGCAAAATACTTCAATATCGACCAGAAACAAGCTCCCAAGAGGCTCTGGGTGCTTTCCAAACCCATTCAAAGCTGTTCAAAGTCTTTGAAAGTCACCCACTGCAGTCAAACCGCAAGGGCAAACCACAAGGGCTTGATTAACTGGCTTACACCAGTATCAAAACGCTGATTTTTTGCTTGTGGTTCCCTCAAAAGCAATTCAAAAGCAATGCAACGACTTCAAAAGTGTTTTTCTTAACTTCCATCCCCTTTCAGACACATTGAAGAGTCATTTTGCTCTATTTCTCATCATTTTTCACTGAAATTTCATTTGTCTACAACCTTTTGTCCGGCATTGTAGAATTGGAATAACAAAGACAGGCACCCAGAAATATACCTTGAAATTTCATCACCGCTGGACTTTTTGAGCATTCATTCAATAAAAGTAATTTTCAAGAACTTGGTATTCTGCTTTTTAATTTTATCCCTGGACTGCATAAGTCACTGAGACAAGAAATTCGAAGATGAGCCTGGGGGTACTCGATCTTAAAACTACCCTCACAGTGCAGAGAAAATTTACCAAAGTTTTAGTAAATTTAGGCGAAAAATTAGCCCTTCATGTGGGGTGAAATGTTGGATCGGTTTGCCCCGGCCTTGATTTTCGCTTCATCCAACGCAATTTTTCCATCAAACATTTCATCCAACATTGGAAACTCATGTTGCATGAAATGTTGGACTGGTTTGGCCTGGCCCTTACGGTGCATTGTCTTGAAAATTTTTCTAACTATTCACACGTTTACAGTGCACCTTTCTTTCAATTCGACCCTAACAGTGTACTTTGGGAAGCCTGGAAAATGCACCCTTAAGGGCCACATCTACCGGATGACGAGCCTTGAGTACATCTTTGGCTGGGTTGCCAACTCTCTGAAATACACCAGTTTTTTGAAATGAAATTCTGCCAATGTGCACCGAATAATATGCCAAAAATAAGATACTTTTGATATTTTTGAGAATAGTAGGAAATCCCTAAATTATTGTAAATGTGATTCATTTATTATTCTTCAATTTTTTTAGATATATTATATTTATTTCAGCTTGCAATTTATAATTATACCAATTTTCTTCTTTTTTTGGTTTTTAGGGTATTTTTTTAAATCACAAATACAGCTTTTTGATAATCGAAAATTAATGGAAAGATTTCTACGCTAGTTGAAAATATAACCTTGATAATATGCTCCCGAAGACAGTGTCCCCTGAGGACAACTTCTCCCATAGAAACAAAAGTTTATTCCAAAAGAATTGGCAGTACCTTTTGATACATTGCTCTTGAAAAGGAAAAATGTATAAACTAAAGTAATACACAAAATACCTTATAGTCCGGCGGCGAAAAGGGCTTTTTTGCATCAACCCTTACAAGTAGTAAATATGGGTTTTTATTTTATTTTCTCATTATATGGTCCCTTGGGACCCCAAAACCAGTTTTTGCCAAGCTGGCAAAGCTGGGGAAAATTTTTTATGGGGGCTTGAAGAGGGTAGGGTCATTTTAGCCTGGGGGTCCTTAGAAAGTCGAATTTTGAAGTTCTCATTTAGCTAAAACTGATTGTGCCATCAGATAGAGCTTGAAGAGTAGATCTCCAAAATGGGGTCATTTGTCTCATTTGGCGGACTTAGTCCCCCGGAATTGGCCGATACGTCTTCAAAAATGCAATATTTTGTGCTGACGTCAGCATTTTTGAGAGAATTTCCAGCGAAAGACTCCAGTTTTAACAGATGCGTCTCGAAGAGTACTATCGATTAGAGGGGTCATTTATAGGGTTTCCTAGGCTAGATCATGAGATATTTGAGTTTGAAATTTTGCTGACTCATCGTTTTTCAACGTTTTTTGCCCTTTTCTGCTGAGTCAGCAAAATTTCAAACTCTAATATCTCATGATCTAGCCCAGGAAACCCTATAAATGACCCCTCTAATCGATAGTACTCTTCGAGACGCATCTGTTAAAACTGGAATCTTTCGCTGAAAATTTTCTCAAAAATGCTGACGTCAGCACAAAATATTGCATTTTTGAAGACGCATCGGCCAATTCCGGGGGACTAAGTCCACTAAATGAGACAAATGACCCCATTTTGGAGATCTACTCTTCAAGCTCTATCTGATGACACAATCAGTTTTAGCTAAATTAGAACTTCAAAAATCACCTTTCTAAGGACCCCCAGGCTAAAATGACCCTACCCCCTTCAAGCCCCCATTAAAAATTTTCCCCAGCTTTGCCAGCTTGGCAAAAACTGGTTTTGGGGTCCCAAGGGACCATATGATGGGAAAATAAAATAAAAACCCATATTTACTAATTGTAAGGGTGATCCTGGATTGCCGCCGGACTATTAAGTGGATTAATTTTGGCGTGGATTTAATTTGGTCATTGGCTAAAGGCTTGGGGACACGAGAAGTTTTTTTTGCGTTGGTGCAATGCAAATGCTCCATCCCACCAACCTGAAACGCTTTCTCGTGTCTCCATCTAATTTTTCTTCTAATAACATTTGTGCTTCTCTCACTTTTGCCCCTGGGAAAAAAATCAGCGTCTCTTTTCGGTATTTCCCTCACTATTTGTCCCATGAAACAAAAACCCTTAGAGAGACCAAATTTTAGTGAAAAAGTGACCCTTAGAGAGACTTTTTCGAAAAATTTTCTCCAATTTTCAAAAATTACCTACCCTTAGTGAGACTTTTTTGTAATTTTTTCTCTCAAAATCAAAATTTTTTTCTAAAAATCGTGATTTTTCCCACCCTTAGAGAGACTACTTTGACATTTCCTGATTTTTGTAACCCTTAGAGAGACTTTGAAAGGTGAAAAACCCGACCCTTACCGTCCGCACATACCCAGCACCTATTTTTGCCTAAGTACCCCCCCCCCCGGGGTTGAAATTCACCAAATTTAATCCCCACCAAAATTAATCTACTTAAGGGCTCTGACCATAGTGAATTTTTCATAATTGCCGTGTTTAAATGTGTTTTCTGACTGATGTAACCAACAAAACTATGGCATGTTATACATTTTCTTTTAGACAAATTATTCCTGAATCTGAAATTCAAAAACTGCATTGAAAAAATTTAATTTCGCGGATGACACCCCCAAATCCGCGAAATTTAATCCCCCCAAAATTTATCCCATTAAAGTAGTGAAAAACAAAACGTTATCTAGCCGAGGAGCCAACACCAAATAGAGAAAAGTATGAAATTAAGGAAACCAAGTTATCATTTGATGAATACATTGCGATTATTATTATTTCCAGTAAATTTTCCTCAAATTTAAATATGATTTTTTACTTATAAGCCAAAAAAAAAAAGGTTAAAAAAATTCAATTACCTACATAACTAACCTAAATTTTGTTACTAAAAATACAGCGAAAGCACCTCTGTAAATGGCCGAGAAAAAATCCCTAATTAGTTCATTGATGAGGACATTGATCTATCAACCTAGAACGTACCGAGTTTGACATTCAAAAATCCATTAACCTCGTTTAAAATGAGAAAACTCAAATCTCTAGAGTACCTTACTACACATTAAAAGGTTTGACATTAAACATAGTTTAAGAATATATCTTTCACCCCCTATGAACGGTTTTTTTTTCTGGAAGAGCCCATTGTGACATTGGGAATAGGTAAAAAAAAGAAAGTAGAGATTTTACCACATGAAAAGTTACGTCAAAATCATTGAGTGTAAAACAGGCAGTTTATTGGCAGATTCGCGGACCTCAACAAAACCGCAGGTGGTATTAAGGAGAAAATTCGTTAGTGGATGTCAGCAGCCTAGGCTATCGATTAAAAAGCAAAAAATATTAACAAAGAAAACCCAATTAAAATAAAAAACATAACAAAAGAAAAAGTAGGACCTAAGATATAAATACACTATTATTTCATTTATCATACTCTCGGGTACCTAATAGCCGGGGGGATTGGAATAAGCAGCGGGGGGGGGGGGGGGGTTGGAAAAAATCTCAAAACTTAATAAACGGGGGGGGGGGGGGCGTTGGAATAAAAATGTCCTGGGTCGAAAATTTTTGAAAAGGAGGCTAATACAGCTGAATTAGGACGAAAGAGGGAACTTTCAAAAACATTTTCCCAAAAATTAATAAGCTGAGGGGGGGGGTTGGAATAAGAATGTCCTGGGTGGAAAATGTTCGAAAGATTAATTAGCGGAGGGGCCGGCTATTAGGTACCCGAGAGTACTTAAAATTGGAAAGCATTGTTTATAACTTTCAAATTTGGAAGCTTTGCTTAAAAAACATTTGTTCAAAATTTTAATGAAAAAGAAGCTTAGAGAGAAGAACTGATAGCTGAATCTCAATTGGACATTACGCAAAGTTGGTAAATTAAAAAAAAGCAGTTTTGTTAAATCAAGTAAATTTCATAATGAGGGATATGAAGATATGTCTTAAAATATTAATCTGGCGAAAAACAAAGTGGTAACAAGAAAAATTTAAGCTGGGTACGAACGTAAAATCCTACACGTGACGTAAAGGTAAAAGTGAAATCTTGTGAAAATCTTTCCTAAAAATATCATTATCTTTACGGATGTAACATATACCACACTTGTGTTTCGAGTAAACTATGGACAATTAAAACACCCTGTGTCATGGACCTGATTGGACGAACCTCTAACAACTGGAAGAATCGGCCAAAGTCACTATCCCCAGACCAAAATACACATTGAATAGACCTTTTCATAAATTATGTCACGAACATCACTTGCCTCGTATTCAAACAATTTCCACTGTGATCATATCCTTTCAGACATTAAATGATCTTTTATGAATAGAAAGTAGTTTTAATAAAATCCACTGTGAGTTAATCACCATGGCAATAATTTCAAAACGAGGCAAGTGATGTTTGTAACGTAATTTATGAGAAGGTCTATCTACCCCATGAGAAATAATTATTCAACTCTCATGCAACCAATTTAGAAAAAGGTTTTCCTGTCTTTCATAAGGTCACAGAGACAGGGTGTGTGCTTATCCAATCCTAAATTTGCAATCCATCGAAGATCAAAGAATCCGTCTTACGATTTGCTCTACACGTCTTCAGCATCTTTGAGAATGGTTTTAAAACAAAATGGCGCAAATTTAATTCCAGTACCATGATAAAATTTACCGTTAAACTCCACCCTAAAAAATATAAAAAAATACACGCTTTCTTCTATAGGAATATCAAGGTAAAAATTTACTACAATCAGCCCGAACTGAAGGTACACGCGTTTAACCCTTTGTGCGCGCTGTTTTTTTTGAAAAAGTTGAAATTTTTCTAATTTTTTTTTTTGAAACTCAAAACTTTAAAGTACCATAAAAACTTGTAGCTTTTGATTTAGAAGATGGTTTTGGTACCATCAGGTACCATTAGAAAGCTATTTTTATATTCTTTCTAAAAGCATTCGGTTTATGCTCCCTTTAAATCAAGTGGTCAGGAGCTATGGCCTGAAGTCTGAGACTCTGTATTTTGGCTTGTTTTGGACGCATATACTCTTAGGTGCCAAATAAACGGGGGGGGTTCGAATAAATGGGGGGGGGGGGGTTGGAAAAAATTTTGAAATTAAATAAACGGGGGGGGACCTAATTACCGGGGGGGATGGAAAATGGACCTCTAAAAACCCTAAAAAGGGTCAAAATAGACTAAATTTAGGCTTTTTAGAGTAAAACAAGGAATTTTCCTTTTTGAAGCTAGGAATTTTTTCAATAATTAATAAACGGGGGGGTCCTAATAAGGTCCGGGGGGTTGGAAAAAATCGAAAAATTAACAAGCGGGGGGGCCGTTTATTTGGCACCTAAGAGTACGCGTCCCCCGTGGTCTAGAGAACTTTGAAAATTATTTTCAAAGACCGAAACAATTCAAATCACCTTCAGACTTGATTTTCAGTCATTTTGAGCAATTTGGAGTCCTCAAACAAATTTTGAAAATTTTACTTCAAATCGAATTACTGATCTAGTTGAAACTTCAGTTCGATCCAGTGATATTGACCGAAAACGCACTGAGATCTTAGAGCCGATGTTGTTTCATTGAAATTGAAATCACAAGAAAGACTAAAAAACAAATTCGAAAAGGGTTTGCTGAGCCAAGAAGTCCTTATTACCTTAAAGGAACTTATTTTGGCGGGAACTAATTTTGACGAGCGGCAAAAATCCTGAAAAATGTTTAATTTTGGAGAGAACTTATTTTGGCAATTGATAAATTTTTTTAATTTTGGCGGGAACTAATTTTGGCGAATTTTGTCTAAATTCGCCGAATTCGCCAAAATTTGTTCCCGCCAAAATAAGTTCCCTTAAGGTAGCCTACGACCAAAAAAAAAGCAAGAAATCAAACTTATAAACTAATGATTGGAGAATTACTTTATTTTGAAGTGAAAAAGAAAATGGCACAACTGGCAGCTCAAAAGATGTACAGTTGAACTCATGTAATTCGAACTCCTATAATTCGAATACTCACCTAATTCGAACAGATTCTGTGGTCCTCTCAGAATTTACCTTGAAAACCTCACAAGAAAACTCCTATAATTCGAACGGGTTCGAACTCATTTAATTCGAAAAATCATTTAAATCGAACAGATTTTCAGGTCTTATCAAGAAATTTTAATCATGTAATTCGAATTTTCGACTTTTTTGATTAATGAGGCTATCGACACTCTCAAAAAGATGACCCTTTTCGAATCATCGAACGTCATCCTACTGATTCAGAAGATTTCCGAGGAGAATTCCAAGAAACGAGAGCAGAAAATTAAACAAACGACAATGAAAGACTTTTTTGAAAATTTATGAATTGACTTTTAAATTTCAAAACATGTTTATATCAAGATTATTTATACTAGTATTTCATTATTCTAGCTCGAAAACACAAAAATTGTTCAAAAGTAAACCTGGGAAAGTCTTTTTTCATCAAATCAGGTCAAAAATATGAAAACTCATTTAGTTCGAAACTCATGTAATTCGAACAAAATTCTTGGTCCCTTGAAAATTCGAATTACATGAGTTCAACTTTACATTAAACAATTTCTCGCACTCACCAATGTAGACGAAGCGTGTGCAAGAAAGCGGAGAGTCCTTCCATGATTAACAAAATACCAATAGTCAAAGCTAAAAAATTGGAAAAGAAAAAGATTATACCGAGTGCGCCAAATATAAGTACACTGGTTTGTCAAGATTTTGCGAGCTTGCAGATAAGAATTTTTTGTTGATTCTGTTTCTTTTACTGTATAGAAAACAGCCTAACTTAAATTTAAGAGTATAAAACTTGTATAAAATCGTCTCAGACAATAAACCTTTTAGTAAATGGCGTCTTGAGCAACGCTTACTTCGTTTTCAAAATATTGCTATGGTAATTGATACCCAGAGGAGTTTATAAGAAGTGTACTAGATTTATTATTTAACACTTGAAGACTCAAGGGGTTTAATCACCTTGGTAACGGTTTCGAAAGGAGGCAGCCGTTGTACTCAAAGTAATCTATGAAAACAGAACTCTACGTATACTTCATTATAAGGAAGAAACCTTTTTCGTTAGAGGAGGAACAGAAGCATAAAAAGTTATGGTAAAACACTGACAATCCATGATATGCACCATTGCAATGTCTTCTGATATTACATCACGGACCCAATAGCTGATTGGTTGTAAGTGACTTAAAATCAGTCAATACATCATATTCAACCAATCAGCTGTTGGGTCCAAGGAAGACATTGTAATGACACTCAGTTTTACCTGCCCACGCGCCAAAAAATAAAAAGATGGCGATAGAACCAATCCCTCCATTCATCCCCAGTCCCATTTTGAAAACCATGCTCCACAAAACTTCTGATAACTGCGCATGTGCAAGAGACAACGCCCACAAACGGAGATAGGAGGCGGTGTTGGAAATACAACCCAAACAATATTCAATGGTGTGGATGGCTTGCGTGATGAAGATCTGTATAAAGATAAGTAAGAAGTAAGAAGCACGGTACATTATAAGGTACACGTTTTTTATAAGAAAATCCAAAATTTTTAAAGCCTTGGGTTTTCTCAATTTTTTTAGCTTTTAAGCCTAAAGACCTACTCTTATTTCACCATTTGGTGATTTTTCACTTTCTCTTTTTCCTAAGAAATTGAGTGTTTTAGGGTCCATAGAGCCATAAAATGTTCTTAACTTGTTTTTAATATTTTGGCCATCGAAGCCTTATGTTCTTATATAGTTTGTTCTTATAAAAACGTTCACACAACAAATCTGCAAACATTTTTCAGGTTGTTGCTGAGTTTCCAATTGCTAAGCAATTGCAACTTTTTGGAAAATGATTGACGCGATGAGATCTGTCATATGCAACAAAAAACAAAAAAACTTTGGACACAAAAAAAGAATAGCTAGAACAGGCAGTAAGTACCTCTCCAAAATCAAAAGGCTCCTCTTTCACATCATCATCCGCCTCTGCAAACCCATCGTCACCAAGAATCGAAGTATCATTATGCATGATTTCAACATGGCCGCCGTTACCATGGACGTCATCGTCTTGGTCCAGCTTTTGGTATCGAGGGCTCTCCAAATGGCCATTTTTGTTTCGGTATCGTAGAATTAAAGGACGGCCCAATAACATGACGGGAACGCTTAGAACGGCAACGACCACTAGGAATGGTTGTAATCCTTGCTGTAAAAAGAATGGAAAAGGATTTCTTGAAAAACGTTCGGTGCATAGAAACTAAAGCCCGATCATTGAGAAATTAAGTCACTTGTTCCCTAAACGAGTATTTGGCTCTTACACAAACACTGGATTGGAAGTAAAATGTAGGACCAGTTATCTAAAACAAGGAAAACACTAGACTCAATCTTGATTCCTCGTTCGCCGTCTGGAAAGAATTTTAAGATTTAAGATTAGCCATTGTGGTGCAATTTTGTGCAAACTCTATTGATAATTCTTTTTTATCAATGATAATTTATTGTAGGCGTAATAACTATAATAAATCTGACCAACCTGGCCACTATACAGTAAATCTTCTTCTTTGATTTCTGCTCCAAAATGCAAAAACATTCCAATCAAACCCAAAAGTATACTTGGTTGCTGTGATTAAAAAACAAAGATTAATTCCACAAGTATCATAATTGACGAAAATTAATTCTATCATCCAATTCAGATTTTTCGCTAATTTGCAGTTAATAAACATCATTAATTTCCATATCATTTATTGGTTGCGTATAACAGGACTTTAGGCAAAAAGAATTGACTTGTTATTCACTAAAACATCCTTAAAAAAGTCGTTGCATTTTGTTCAACCAACCGATTTGAAACCCGAAGTAATTAATGTACCAGAGAAAGTATTGCAAACATGATATAATTTACCTGACACGAGCTAAATTATTACATTGAAAAGGACAAAATGAAACAAGTTTCGGTAAAAGAAGTTCTTTATAGATTCCATACCAAGACTTCAGAAACCAAATTTGAAAGATGGGATTTAAGGCTTGGGGACACGAGAAGTTTTTTTCGCGTTGATGCAATGCAACATGATCCATCCCACCAGCCTAAAACGCTTTCTCGTGTCTCCAACTCATTTTTCTTTCTACCGATAAAAGTAAAACCTCACTTTTTTCCCTGTGACAATGAAGCAAAATTGGTTCGAATCAATTTTGCTCCATTGTTGCAGGAACAAAATCAGCGTGTCTTTTGGGTATTCCCCTCGCTTTTTGTCTCATGAAACAAAAAAAGAAACAATGGGACACGCACGTTTTTCTTGTGTTGGTTGGATGGAGCATGTTGCATTGTACCAACGCGAAAACAAATTCTCGTGTCCCTAAGCCTTTACTGATCAACTTTTTTCATTTTTCAAAAATCTAGAAATTCTTTAAAATCTTACATATTGGCTATGAATATCGAAAGCTACCCATTTGTAGAAAATAACAATGACCAGATATCCGAAGATGCAGCTGATGAAAAGCAACTGTGGAACGAATTCAAACCAGATTTTTAACGGGTCTTTAAAATGCCTGAAAAAAAGGAAGAAAATTTGTCTATGAGTAATAGTCACTGCGCAATTATTTTCCACACAGTTGACGCTCTCTAATTCGACGTTTTCTAATTCGACACTCTCTAATTCGACACTCTCTAATTCGACGTTCTACTATTCGATAGGCTCCCTTATTCGATGAAATTTAAAGTTCCCGTCAACGAGAAGCTCTCATAAACGACGCTCCCTTATTCGATAAGCTCCCTTATTCGATGAAAATCCAATTCCCCTTGAATATCGAATTAGAGAGTGTCAACTGTATAAATTAAATTCTACGTAAGCGACAGCAAAATTCAAAATTGCTATGTCAGCCAGATGACTCTTGAAAGCGAGAATGAAAAACATCGATTTTCCAAAAAAACAAATATCGACATTCTAGATATTGATCTGTATGTTTGTGGGCAAAGACCTCACCAATGATTTAACAGCCCTAAAATGACACCGAACGTCATGTGAGTGACACCGAAGATCACCGAAAGTTTCATTTTCAGTGAATTGGTAAATGTCAGCTTGTTGGTCGCCAGTTGCCAGATCTACAAAGAAAGAGGATTAATTCAATCAGAGCCACATTTCTTATCAAAAGGGCTCAAAATAAAGAAAAAATTCGGAAGTGCTTTTTTTGTCTATTCATCTGTTCGTGTGTCCATTAGACTCTCGCTTATTCGAACTTCCATTATTCGAATCTTTCTATAATTCGAACTAATTTTCAGTTCTCGTCAAGGAAAAAACCTCATAAATACTTTCTAGAAACGATTAAAAATCGTTTTTTCGGACAGGAATCTATTTTGCAGTTCCCCCAGCAGAACTTCGAAGAAAAATCGCGTGAGCACATTTAGTCTGAATCACAGACCTTTACAAAATAATCGTAAGTACTATAGAAAAAAGCAAGAATTCGTATTCTTTGAAAATGCAAACAGTCTAACCTAAAATCCAAGATCTTTTGTTCTTAGAAATTCATTCTCATTTTTTTTAGTTTCACAATATATGGCCCCCAAAACGGAGACGGCCCCCGAAACGTAGGTCGTCATTAAAATGAGGATTCTAAACTGTAGATTTATCAGAATTAAACGATTTTTGTTTATTTTGAAAGAATGATGGTCATACTTAAAAATGAGCATGTTTTTGATGGTTTGAGACTGATTCAAAGGAAATATTTTAACACCTAAATTAGATAAAAATTGCATATAACTCACTCTAGCTCCTTGGATATTGAAAATAAGTTATGAAAATGGGGTATAGGAAACTTTCTACGCCTAATGCCTTTCAGATAATACAGACCAGTATTTTGGGGCCCTAGATTCAGCATTGGTAAAACCAAAAATTCTAAATATGAGAAACAGAAAACAATTTTGGAGTTCCATTCCTATCAGCTTGAGTTAATAGTTTATAACAAAAAATTAACATTATATATAAAATTTTTCGCTGAATCAGCAAAAAAAGCAGATTCTGTCATTTTTGGCAAAATATAGGAGAAAAATACCTTTAAAGCTTAATATTTTCAGTTTCAGTTAAGCTGTTTTTCTAAAATTTTCACAGCATATTCCATACATGAATGGAACTATTTTCAAAAGAGGTTGGTTTTCAGAAACTTGATTAAGATGTTGTTCAATCAAAAATGACTTTGCATCATCGAAAATCTTGAAATATTTTATAAAAATCATGAATTTTACATCCATCAGGTCGTATATTTAAGAGAAAACACAAATACGTTCATAGTTTTCCCCCCTGTTACCACTGGGCTTAATAATTTGATTTTAACTACACCTACGTTTTGGGGGCCCATACCTGCGTTTTGACAACCAGGGGTATACTGTAAAATTTCAAACTAATTTATGCCCAAAATCCTCTAAATCATATGGTCAAAAATATTCTATTCATACCTTAAAGATATCTCGAGAAATTGCTAAAATTGCAAACCTCCGTTTTTGGGACCATTAGAAAAAAGCTACCTATCTTTAACCGATTGAAAAATATTGTTGAAATTGAAAATTTTGAAAAAGAACTTCCGGGAAATAAAGTAGAGATGTTAAAGTTTTTCATGCAGCAAAGATTTTTGTGAAACCTCTAGATTTGAGAGGAATTTTAAATTTGATCGACGTTTTTTGGGGCCACATACTGTACACCCTATTATTTTCATGAAATGGTTCCATAAAATAAAACCAGGGTGTTGTCAATCTTACCGGGTCCAGGCCAAACAGGTATGGAGTTTTACTTTCCACATCCAACGGATTAAACATAAACAAATCAGTGGAATTGGCAAGCTTCTCCATTTTATGTATACTGTATAAAAAGAGTAAAGAAGAAAATACTTTCAGAGTATGTTTAACCTTTCGATGTCATAGCTATGCATTCAGAATTTTGAAAGCAACTTTTGGTTTCAAAAAGAAAATATAAACTGTTTGGTGGCTCAAAATCATTCTCTTTTTATCAAAATGTCTTGTCTTTCTCGTTTTCTCTAGCGGTATCTACGATAGTGACGGGAACCTTTTAAAGCTCTTGAGTTGTTAAAGCCGGTCAAAGTTAGAATTATAAAAGATAAAGAAAGTCTTCATAGTTATAGCCTCGTAGTGAACCCCTCAAGTCATCTGGTCTAAGAAGGAAACATTGATTTAAAATAGAAAATCCAATGGCATTCACGTTTTATTAATCTCAACCAAATGAAAGATGCACACTTACTTATATTTATAATCTGTTTCTTTTGTGACATTCAAATGTGTCCATGGAGAATCGAAGAAGCGCAATGATTTAGAGAATATATCGTTGTAGATCAAACCAGAATAGATTGAGAATAAACCCATCAGTAAAATAACGTAACGTCCAGAAAATATCATATCAAACATCTGTGAAAAAATGGAAGAAAATAGATTTTGGTTTTAGACCCTATCAAAAGATATTCATGATATTCATGATGTATTGTTTTTTTAAGGAAGCACCCAAAATAGCGTGGGCGCTTGCCACTAGTTTTATTGCTTGAATTCAAAATTAGTGGCAAACGCCCGCTCTTTTTTGGGGTGTTGAACACCACCGAGACTCGATCATAAAGCATATATCATTCAACAATTTTTGTGAAATTGTTTCTCAAAGTCCCTACCCGAGTTTTGTCAGAGTTTTTCTCTTATAGCCTTTTTCAAAAAAGGACCGTCCAGTTCGTATAAAACCAACCCTTCATGTAGTATGAGATTTGGGCTAAAAGGCGCTGTGATATAGTGGTCGTTGACCTTGGTTGTTACACAGGCGACTGAGGTTCGATTCCCACTCGCAGCAGTCCACTTGGCAAGTGAATGAACCTTCGCCCGGGCCAACCCATGCCATGTGAGGGGAATTAGGTAGTTAGTTCAAGGCGCTGACATAATGCTAATTGAAAGCGTCTATAGCCTCAAAGCCTCCTGCAACTCAACCAAATAGAAATAGAAATTTAGATTTTTTACACTAGGCCCACTTATTCCAATCCACCTACATTTAATTTAAACACAAGTTTTCCCAGTTACAAATTACCTGCCCCAGGATTATCCAACCTATCACTTCTCCTAGATATAGAGTAGATATTTAACGTGGATAGCCCAGTAATCAAAGAATTTCAGACAGTATTTCCCTTGTTTTACTGGGTCAATGGGCAACAGGATTGGCTATCTGTATCTATGAACAGAACAGCACATTGGCAGGAGAGGAAATTCCAACTGAGAACCCCTGGTTTGTTGTTCTAACGCCTCAGACCACTCAGCCGTCACTCCTTTTCAACCTAATAAGACAAAAGTGAAATGATACCTCTCCACCACCTTTCCAGTTATTCAATTTCCGTTCCATTTTGATCATCCAATAAGCGAACACTGACATGATAATGCCATGACCGAAATCTCCGAACATGACAGAAAATAGGAAAGGGAATGTGATGATAGCATACAATGATGGATTCACTTCTTGGTAATCTGCCACACCGTATGCGTCTATGATCGCTTGGAACCCATTGGTGAATTTGTTAGTTCTGTAAAAATCAAAACATTGAGTTATTTTGAGTTATTTTGATGAAACTGACTACTTTTTATTGGAAATTTGATTTTATTCGAATAAGAGAGCGTATCGAATAATAGAGCGTCGTTTATAAGAGTTTATCGTTGACAGTGACGTTCAATACTATCGAATAATGGAGCGCATCGAATAGTAGAACGTCAAATTAGAGAACATCAACCTGTAGGTGCAAAGGTGAAAAGACACAATCAAAAAGGAAATTCGCACTTTCGAAAAAAGAAATTCGAATACTCTAAAGAAATTAAGCCTGATTTACACTTCAACTAAAAAAACATCGATAATTTGGAGAGGGGTCCGTTTATTCGGGACTTTAAAATACCTATTGAAGGTTGGCGGTGTTTCTCTTGTTTTCATTTGATGAATAATGGATGGGACAGCAGAGCCACTTTTTCTGGTCCCTTCATCCAACGCATGGTGAATGTGATCTAGATCTGCAACAGGTGCCCAACACTCAGCAATCAGTGCTTTGGATGTGACATCTATATTGAACATGTTCATTGTGTGGTAGATGGCTTTGATCTTTTTGACCTAACAGGAAAAGTAAATTAATATTAATAGACTGGAGTCGTTTAAATTACGTGTTACATAGTAATAGCAGTTGTGCTGGTAGCGCGAAAGTCATAGACAGGCTGAAGACCGATGTCCCTATTATTATTGCATAAAGAAAAAGAATAACTTATTTTTGGTTAAAATAAGAGTGGAAATCACTTAAAAGTACTCTATATCGTTTTTGAGAGCTTTCGATTGGGTTTTATTGACTTTGAAATTTCATCAAATTTTAGAGGTCAAGGGGTTTTGCTTGTGACGTCAGTTTAGGCCTTAGCAAAAAACCTCCCTCGCGACTTGTGACCCTACATTTTGGAAATCAAGACATTGTCCTGTACATTTAAGAATAAATATGATTTGGTTGAAATGTATGATGGATAGTTCAAATAACTAACAAAAGCATCACTTACTTTTATAAGCCAGTCATTCATATTCTTGGCGATTGTTTGAAGTAATCGATGGCGATGGTCTTGTGTTTGATTCAAAACCTAAACAAAAAAAATAAAGAAAATGTGATGTTTTGGTATACATTTGACTCTAATTCGATCTTCAAGGGACTAGGAATTTAGCTGATTTAGAGAACGATTCAGATTATGGGGAGTATTTTATACAACTTTTCAGCCTATGGGGACCATTATTATAGTTTGATTTACGGAAATATTTGAAGAGTAAAGGCTCGAATTAGAGAGAGAGAGTATAAACTGTTGACTCTATAAACTGAATAACTATTTTTAAAATCAACTCCATAAATTCTTACAGCTTGGACATCTTCGATCCTGGTTGCAACCCCAATGACCATCTCCCGTCTCTCTGCAGAAGTCTCTGGACAAGGGTATAATGTCGCTTTAAATCTAAAGAAAGAGAAATAACAAAGACATGATATATAACTTTGATAGAGATAAAACTGAAATCTGGTTTGATGTCAACTATAATACCGGGTATTTAGCAGGAATTATAACTTTGTACAAATGTTCTTCTACACATACCAAATTCTTCATTGAAAAACTAATCCAAAATTAATTCCATTGATTTTTCATTAAAAGTTTTATTTTTAAACACCGAGACTTGGACAAATAAATCATTTCCAAAATAAAAAAACAAGCCTTTGAACACATACCCTTCACAAATCTTTTTGACTCTTGATTTCAATTGATCTCCTTGGAAGAAGATGATGAAAACTGACTTATAAGTGACGTCACCAGTAGAAGGGTCATAAAGCTGCTCATCGATTGGTGTGTGTTTGAAAAAGACATTCCCACGGCACGCTCGCCATAGGAGACGCTCAAAACCTGGTACTTTTTCTCGTTGGATAACGCCAGCAACAAATCTGTTATTTAGTACAAAAATAAAAACTTAAATAAATTTTATTAAAGATTGTAAAACTACGAGATTTTTATTGTGACTTATGATAAATTATAATAGTCCTTTTTTACCGACTTCAGGTCGCAAAGGGGTACGGGGTCAACGTTTATGCCGTCAAAAATAGTTTAAGAAGTTCGTTAAGTAACAGAAAAGCACCATTTTGCTCGTTTTTGTACTCCCAATGATTAGTTGCCAGAAAGAAAACAAATTCATCTACTTTTTGGGGTGCAGACAGTGTATAAGTCAGCCAATTGGGATCGACGAATTTGGCAGAGTATGGAAAAGAGCAGGATTTTTGAGCGGTAAGGAATAGGTTTAGGACTAAAAACTGTCAAGGATTCGATTCATTTTAGAGAATAATATCTTACCCTAACCGACCACCAAGAGCGGGTGTAGCATAACCGGTTTCAGCAAGTAGTGATAATTCATCATCATCGTCGTCAGCCCGTTTGCTATCAGAACCTGTCACTGGATCATGGAACAATTGGTGCTCAGCCTATTGAATACATTTAAAAAGATATTCTTTATTTTGATATAGAAAGGAGGCTGACAAAGCAGAAAAAACAAAAGAATTTCTCAAAATTTGTACTCGAGCAGTGCAGAAAGGGGAGAAAATGGTACTTTATTTGTTATAACTTGCTGGTTGTTAACCATGCAATTCGAATTTTTTGAATCTGAAACATTCGAAAGTCTGTTGTAAAGTAGAATAGAAAACAGCATGGTGGACTAGTTGACTAGTTGAAACTGGACACGCTTTCAAGGGAAATCTGTAAAAAGATAGCCTATCTTGTGTGTCAAGGTGCTTTTGATGATAGAAGCCCAGCTAAAATATTATTTTACCTCTTCAAAAAAGCTTTGAGTCTTTCTCAAAATACATTTGAGTTCATTCAATTCCATGAAAGTCTTTTGAAGTTGTTCGTAATTGATATTGGATTCCTTCATCTCCTTCTCAAGTTGTTCTAATTTATCCTGAAATAATGATGTAAAAGGTCAGCTTTTAGTGCAACCCCAGGTGGTCAGACAGTGGCCACATGAGAGATTTTACCAAAATTTCGGAAAAAGTAATCAACTTTGAACTACCAAAACTTTTCTGGTAACAGCTGGTAAGACTTTTACTTGTGGCTTCATTTTTATTCAAGCAAAGATTTTAAACTCAAAAGTTAATTTTCTGCAGTCAATAACATTGAACCTAGGCAAGGCAGATTGACAGCCCTTTAACTTAGTTATTATGACAAAAAGTACCTCTAATTCCATCATTTCGTTAGGATGTGGCGCTTCAGGATTTTCTCCATTGTCTTGTACCAAAATTTCAGCTTTATCAATTTCTTTCAACATAAAACCTGAAAAATAGATTATTCTTTTTTTAATTTCATGGATTACCATAGGTTTAATAAACATGTCATTCAACATTATGTCCTTATAACAAAAACAAAACATTTATGAAACGTTTAGAGTTTTTGGAAATATGTGATCCCTCATCCAATTATAATGATGATATCATCAAACAAAGGCTTGGACAATTTTTGGTTAAAACAGCAAAGATAGAGCAAGATGAGAAGAAAATACATTAAATACAAATATATGGATTTTAAAGGCTAGAAACTTACGCAACTTTCTTTCCATCTCATCACATCGCCTTACTTCAGCAACAAATTTTCTTTGGAAAGCATTCACGTTTGGATTCAACTGAAAATTACAAATCGTAAATTTTTTCAATTTCCATTTAAAGAGTTTTTAGTAAGTAAAATAAAATCTGCAGCAAAAACAGGAATAGGAAAGGCAATTCAATGTAATATTTCAGTATTTTACTAATGTACTTTGCAAATGTAAGACCATCATTTTGGTGGGAAAAGGGGCCTGGTTAAACCTACCTTACTCAAAATTGTAACTCATTTTCAAGGGTAGTTAAAAGCTAAAATATAGTAATGGTATGAAGTGGTCTCTTATATCAACCTGGCTCTTCTATTTGGCTAAATTAATTAAGTAGATTTTGATATAATTAAAATAAAATATGAAACAAAGTGTGAAAACTTACATCTCTGAATTCGACCAACCCCTAAAAAGCAAAGAAAGTTATAAGTTTAGTTTTTAGAATTTGTCCAGAACTTTTTTTATTAAACATGTACTAGTAATAGCATGGTTTGGAGGGTGATTTGGGAATAACAGTCCCGATACCTCTGGATTATTTTAGTATATGTAAAATCACTTGATAATGATTGCAATTTGAGAGTAATTGCCATTTGAGAATAAATGTTATTTTCAAATTGCACGAGTTTGAGTTATCATGTAGTTATGAGCTAATCGCACAATTGGTTTTGCTACTTGTTCTGTTGTGAAAGAAAATTACACTGAAAGTATAATTTTTCCCTTCTCTTTTTACGTATTTATTTTTTAAAAATGAAAGAAAAAAACATTACTTGGTTGGCTCTAGTTTTTATCATGAAAATCTGAGTTATGTATAAAAAAATTGCAAATGATCCCTATTTTACTCACAATTTCACCAAGTTCACTGACACACCCATAAGCAGATTCTGTTTGTAAATAAAGCTGGCATAGCTTCATCTCTTCCGAACGGAAGAGAGTTGATTCTTTCATTTTTATTTATTTGTTCTTGCTTAGCAACCTAAAAATGGAATAAATTTCAGTTCAAAAACAGTTAGCACTCCATTAAAGATTACTCACAATTGTCATAATTTATAAACTATAAAGAATCTTGAACCAAAACCATTTTTCGTAATAACTATGCATGTACATTGTCAATGTATTGTTTGCTATTGTTCTTACAATGGTGACATCACCATCATCAATAAAATCAAAGGATCTTCTCATTTTTATGGTCCCAGCATGGTTGAGACCAAGGAAGAAAATTTGGAATTCAAACCCTCTAGATTGGCTAAAATATCTCAATTTCTCTAGTAATGATTGTGGTTTTCACAATCTTGCTGAACTGTAAAATTCATGCCCTTATATACAGCTTACCACCTTACCACCAAGCCACCAAAAAACCCTGGGGGGGGGGTTTCTTTAAACTGTTGCCTAAAAAAATAATTCATTCTGTTTGTAATGACTGACAACAGTAAAAGGTCTATATATTGTGTTTGAGCACAGCTAGTTCCAAACGCAGGTCACAGGTCACACAAACTACAGCTATTTTCATCAATTCTTGTTATCATACCCAAGCTGATGCAGGAGATATAATGGAATCTGATAAAGTGATTGTGTAACAGCTATTTTCTTTCAGGGGACTCAGTAATTAGATTTTACAGTAATTAGCGTTGACCTGTGTTAATATGACTGCGTCTCAAACTAGCCGGTTTGATCATTCGTCAGAGTACTTGCACTTTTTCAAAGAACTTACCATTTGTTCTAATGTCAACATCCTTTTTTAGAGATAGGAAAGGAAAAATTGGACGGTCGAAATCACTGATTGAAAAACAATGTTCCCCTCTGACAGTTAGTCACACTAGCGTCCCGCCGAAATGCGTATCAAAGATTATTGCTGCGAAAGCGCAAAAAATACATTCATTCAAAAAGGCATTCATGCAAAAATAATCTGGCGCTTTTTAATGAAATTAACATTCTTAAAAACTATGAGAAATTGCCTAAAATTTGAGCCATAGATGAAAAATTTGAGCCAAGCCAACCTTGAGAACTAATTTGAAGATCAAGTTCCCAAAAAAAAGATCTACGGGGGAGACGGAACCCACCTAGATCTGCGCACTGCTGGATAGACTATTTCCCAGAAATTTTGCCAGACCTCAAACACTGAGACCCATTTACATGTGCGGAATTGTTTTTACTTCAGCGTATAAACAAGGCCTTAAAAATCGAAGTGCTGTCTAGGGAATTAAATGACAAATTTTGGTTGGTTGATTTTGGCTGCTGCACGTTTTATTTTGTTTCTAACTTTCAAGTTTTAATCAATTGTCTTGCAAACTTGATTCAGGTAACTCTCATCCTTGTTGTTGCAAATACATTCTGAAGATGACTGATGTTGTTTTTTCTGAAAGCTTGATTTCCTAGAGTGACTAACTGTCTGACCACTTTGCATGCAAAGAAATGAAATTAGCAATTTTAGCCATCCTATTAATAATTTTAATACCAGCTCTATAAAGATAGGTGGTCAGGATTAGAGGAGGGATGTCGACATTAGACCGACTTAATAAATAAATTAAAAAAATTAATAAAGGGCCATTCCAGAATATTTTTACCGCCTGTCAGAGGACGTGCATTTTTTAATTTTTCCTAGTCTCGGAAATATTTTTTTTCCGGCTCTGGTCAGAAATTCTGAAGAAAATCCATGTACTTTCGCTACTCTCGGGTGCCTAATAAATGTCCATGTACGTTTTTTCGTGTCAAATTTCCTGCCTGTACGTGGACCTGTATTAGGACCTGTACGTTTATTTATTTTGCCCAATATCGCCCGATTCATACTGGAAAAAGTACTTCCTCTTCCAAAAACTGATAAAAAGTATTGACTCAATTGATTTATTCGTTACTTTATAGTAATAAAAGATTATTTAAGTACTTGTCATTGATCTATAAGAGATATACCTATACTTAAGTCAGTTGTTTTGACCTGGATGTTCTACTTTTGAAAAATTGGTAGATTTTTCCCTGTACGTTTATTTTAACCTGTACGTTTATTTATTTTAGCTCTGATATCTCGCCTGTACGTTTATTTCAACCTGTACGTTTATTAATTCCAATTTTATCCACCCCCCCCTGTACGTTTATTTTGGTCTGTACGTTTAATAGGTACCCGAGAGTAAATGCGTCGGAAATTCCACTCTTTTTTGCCTTTTTTAATTCAATTGCCTTGGAAATTCATACATTTTTTTCTCTCTTCTTGGAAATTTTGAATTTTGGTGAAAACTTTTGTCCTTGGAAATCCTGTGTCGTTCGCCCCCTGTTAAGACAAATTCTGGATTGGCCCAAAAACTCAAGTATCGCAACAATTACAGCATGATTAGTAAATGTGCGTAAAGATTTTCTTATCATTGTTTTGATGCAGCTGAAGTTTTTAATTATTCAAATTGAGCCTAAAAAAGGTCTAAAATAACTAACTTTGACTGAATCAGACTGAATTCATGATGGTGCTGATCCAAATCATAAATAAAATAGGTATATATTTTCTGGCTGAAAACTATAGACATTTTTAATAGGAGAATGTGGCAGTCTATTATTGAATAAAAAATTACTCCAGCATACATTACTTTCCCTCAGCCAGTACAAACGGGATGAATGATCTTGTCCCTAAACATAATGTCAAAGCAGAGGGGCGTTTATTATTTGAAACAAAGCAAGTGGCTGTAAAGAAGGGAGAATCATAAAGAAAAAAACTTTAATATGTGTTAATAATTATTGAATTCTTTCTGAAAGAAACAGTATTCAATCATTCTTTTCCCATTTTGACATCAGTAAAATTTAAACTGGAAGATATATCGAAAAAGCTACAGCAGTAAGCAAGGTTCCCGGATTCACTTTTATGTTAATGTAGCCTGGGAATCCAAGCTCATAATCTTAGAAAAAACAAAAAATACCTCACCTCACAAAGTTCTAAGATTATAGAGCTTGGTGCAGGTAGATTAGTCTGATACAGAATGTTACAAACAGTCTGTGTGTGGACCCTTGTTGACAGACTTTCTGAACTTTGGAAACCCAGGCAAACACACATAATCAACTTACCATAAAAACTTTTTTCACAAGTTCTAAAGACTTTCAAAACTACCAAAAACCACATCAAAACATCAGCCACATGTATTTAGACTTCCAGCCAACGGCCAATTTGTTTCTAAAAATGAATCTATATGTTTTCATTTTCATTTTTTTTTTCATTTTTTATGCAGAGTCAGCTTTTTCCATAAATTATGTGCGCGCATCGAAATTATCAAAATATATACTCGCGGAAGTACTGCTAAGTAATACACACAAATGTGGCCAATCAGACTGAACCTGCATTGCAGGGAAAATCTCCCTGCAGGCGAGTTACCTGCGCCAAGCGTTAAACAAGCAGCAAAAATATCATAAACTAGACTGTGAACAAAGTTTAACGCTTGGATTCCCCCAGGCAGTGTGGCTCGAATCCTTCAGATCCTTGGTTAGAAAAAGCTATTACCTGTTTACTTTTTTCTTGCCAGATTCAACAAGCCGTCAACCAACAAAATTACCACTGACATCTGAAAATTCACACGACCTTTCCACAGTAGACACTTCTAAATTATCTGCCATTATGAAGATGTTCCGAAATTAACCAATCGGGTTTACAATCGGAATTCCTCTGGGAGTTAGCGAGTCGGGAAATGTAAAGTGACGTGATAAGAAAAAACTGTTTATTTTTTTCTTCATTATATATTTAAGTTTCTGTTATCAAAATTCTAGAAATGCTAATTTGTACACCATATTAGAAAATTTTTATATATTTCGCAAAATAAACACTTACGAAAAGATATTACTTACTATTTTTACCCTCGCTTTTTAAACAGCGTCTTCTGTGGGCGTGATATCAGGCGGAGACAAAACGCCCTCATCGTAAGATTCTTGGGTCGTCTTATTGTTTGTTCCTTTTGTCAAGTCTGTCGGTCCTATTGTTCATGCTAAATCCATACACGATGACGTCAATGTTTGGCGGCATACCTGAAAATAAAAATAAAAAAGATTATTATTATTTTTGCATAAATTACGCTACCTTATACGTTATTATAAAATTATACAAAATGAAAGCGAGTCTAGGCCACCCGCCTAGAGAGCATGAGCCCTAAAATTTTTCCTCTTGCGGCCTTCAGGGGAAAACGAAAGTGATGGATATTCTTTGAAGGAAGAATTTGCCAAGAATAACCCTAGACAAAAAGATGTTTTTTGAGGTTGGGAATAATCCTGCGAAGATGAAAAAAAATTTTGACTAGGATTTTTTTTGGCAAACCCAAAAACTCTTCCCTCAAGCTAAAAAGGTTACGGGTTTTGGGCAATCGAGGCAAAAATCAGCAAAAAGCTGGTGTTTTCCATAAATTTGAGAATTGCGATAAGATCCTCACTGCCAGGCTAGTGTTAATGTAGAGATACTTACTTCTTCGTGATACTTTGTTTTTGATTTTGTACTTTATGGTACTCATCCAATTCGTGGAATCCGATGAGTGACCATTACTGATATACTGTTGGAATCAGCTCTCCTGAAGTTGAAATAATTAGGAAGCAGTGGTTCGTCTGGCAGTGTATTCAGGGATTGGTCAAGATGTTGTTTAAAAGTTTGTTTGGTACACAGTGGTACATTTTGTAAGGTTTCGAAGGGATTTTGGCAGAGCGTTAAAAAGTCTTGGTCCTTCCTGTGAGAGTCAAGTTACCAGTGCGCGAACAGTCCCAGTGAACGAACGGACGTCTTTGAACTTGAAAAAAAACAACCAAAAACAAACTTCTAAAGAACTTCCTTTATGCAGCAGAATCCTCAAACTATCCCTAGCAATCTCTACGAAAATTAAAATAAACGGAGCACTAGAACACCAAACCGATTTTGAACGAGGCCAAGTAAAAAAATCACGAAATTCAGGATTTTTGTAAACATGGCTGATTGCGAGAGGAAACGTTTTTTATAAGAAGATTTGCACAAGAAGAGTTCTGAAAATGACTTTCCTCTTTTAAAAACCTGTTATCTTCCATCGCGCAAAATTTCATTGAAACATGTTAGCTCATTAATTCAAAACCAATAGAAACATATCACCAGTAGTTGATATAAAAAAGGGTCCAGTCTGCGAATGATCCAAACATCATATTCAAAACGTCAAACATCAAAATGTTCCAAAGCTGGCGATCTCAATTAAAAAAGAAGACACTACCGTAAGTTGGTCTAATATTAACACCCCTCGTCTAATTCCGACACCCTTCTTTAGAGACAGGAATAATATGAAAGCTTGAATCACCGATTGAAAAAGGATTATTCCTCTCTGACCAATAAGCAAAGAAAAACAGTTTCAACCTTTCTATCATTTTCAGCTGATAAAAAGGGTGTCGCGTCAGTGTCGGAATTAGAGGAGGGTTGTCGACATTAGACCAAGTTACGGTACATTGCCGTCATTTTCAATGAGCAAAACTTGAAAAAGAAAACAAAAAATAGACGACAAGAAAATATTTACAAAAATAAACAGGTTAGTGAAACGCTTAAGTTCTTATAAAAAAGACGCTTTTTTAGTGAAAAAGTGCGTGGTTTTGAAAAGTTCAAATACCCCTGTACTTACTTGGAATACTTGGAAGTGCTTTCGATGGTCTTCTATCTAGGTGAACAATCCAATGTCCGCCTGCCGATTATTGATTTGATGTTTGATTGAGTTGGATGCAGCATTTGTTGTTGCACCTAGAACAGAAGGTTCATCCCGAACAGAAACAAGGAACTTGTCTAGCTTCTTTTTGAATTCTAGCACAGGGCATCCACTTAAATTCCTCAATTCTTTAGGGAGGGAGTTAACAAGATTGGTCCACGGGTTGATAAGATGTCGGATTGACTGTAGGGCAACTGATGTTCCTGTGATTCAGGCTTTCACAAAGCATAATCTTCCAAGTCTGGGTTGGAAAACAGGTCGTAACCCGTCTGACTGGTTGATATTAGGCACAAGGTTTTCAAGGATCTTCCACGTGTAGATGATCGTGTAGATGATCATGTATCTTTCACGTCTTCTTTCTAGCGAATAAAGCTTGAATGCCTTCAATCTTGACCAGTATGATTTTTCGGGGTGAATGATTTTTCAAATGAAGCTCCACTGGATCATTTCAAGACTTTGTATATCACATTTTAGCCATGGGTTCCAGAGTTGAGAACAATATTCGAGTTGGAAGAACAAGAGATTTCCAGAGAGTGAGCATTGGTGTAGCTGCTCTTGTTCTGAAAGTTCTCAGGATCCAGGATGAGGTTTTACGAGCATTGATAACAACATTGTTGATGTGGTGTTTGAATTTACAATCATTGGACATCAGTACTCCAAGGTCTTTGACATATTCATATTCTTTGATTTCAATGTTGCTACTGCTTGTGTAGTGTGTTTCAGCTTTAACTTCAGTGTTTGGGCCATATCTCAGCAGCTCAAACTTGACAGCATTTAACTCTATGTTATTATCATCTGACCATACATAGACTGAATTTAGGTCTCCTTGAAGTTTTTGTGTATCCTCAACGATTTCTATGCCTTTGATGAGTCTTGTGTCATCTGCAAAGCTTCTTGTCGAAGAGTGTTGAACTTTTTCATCAATGTCCCCCATTAAGATGAGGAAAATCAATGGTCCCAAAACACTCCCTTGTGGGACGCCTGATATGACAGGTGTTGGGTTAGATAGAGTCCCATCCACTAGTACGGTTTGATAGCGATTGGTTAAAAACGATTGTAACCATTTCAAGATTTTTCCACCAATACCAAGATTTTGAACTTTGGTAAGAGCGAGGTTTAAGTCCACTTTGTCAAATGCTTTGGAGAAATCAACATCTGCATTCTTGCCTTGCTCGAGTAGAGATATAATCTCATCGTAGTGTGACAAAAGTTGACTGAGGTATGATCTGCCAGAGCGAAATCCATGTTGATTTGCATTGAATAAATCGTTCTCTTCAATAAAGTGTGTCATATGCTTTCGAAGAATCTTTTCGAAAATCTTTATTAGGTGTGAGGTGAGAGCGACTGGGCGATATCTTTCGGGTTGAGTTCAATGTCCTCCTTTGTGGATAGGTACAATGAGAGATTTCTTTAGAGTTTCAGGGGTCTTTCCAGTATCGAGGCATTTTCTCCAAAGGATGAGAAGAGGTCTTGATAGTGATTTTTTGCAGTGTTTTAGAAAAATTGCAGGGAAGCCATCTGGTCCAGCAGCAGAAGTATTATCAAGTTCACCTATCATATCTTTAAAGTCCTTTCTTGTTAGTGGGATATGGGATATCTCCCATCTGCACTGGTTGGTCAGTTGTTGAAGGGGGAGGATGTTTGGATGTGCTGAAGACTGAGCTGTATTGTTTGGAGAGAATATCTGCCATCTTTTTTGGATCACTGATAAGGTTTTCTCCATCAATTAGCGATCCAATTTTGTTTTTGACTTTTGCAAATTGTTTTGCATATGAGTAGAAGTATTTTGGGTTTTTCTTGATTGCTTTTATTGCTCTATCTTCCTCAAATTGAGATGAATGTTTATAAGCTTTTTGAAGTCTTACTTCAATTGAAATTAGCTCTTTTGTGAGTTTATTACGTCTTGAAGGCGAAGTGGTATGAATTAAGAGCTTGTTTATCCTGCGTCTTCTTCGCGTCAAGTTAGTTCTAAGTCTTGTATCATCTCAGAAGAGAGTTTAAGTATTACCAGCGAGCGGAGCTCTAATTTTTTCTTTCAAAAGATCTGTTTGCTCACTGGTTCCTTGTTTCGCGGACTGGGTTCGAATAGCGCTCGCTTTAACGACTTATTATTCCAAGAAGAAGCTTTCAAATAAACCAGTCTGGAAAGAAGAGAATATTTACGCCAGAGATTTCTTGGCGTAGCCTTTCTTTGTGTAAGCCTATGAAATCCAAAGTCTGCGCCGGAGATATCCGGCGTACATGCCTTACTTTCCAGATTGGCAAATAAAGTGAAAACAAATTGAAAGAAGGACTTCAAGCTTGTCTACGAGATAGTCGAAAAGAATTTATGTAAAAACCAAAAGTAAGTGAGAAAAGTTAAAAATGAGTTTGGCGCACTGGTGGGCACCCCTCTCTATACTGTCTAACCTTGGTTGTTTTAAATGCTCCTCCTAAAATCTAAAAAAATTGATAAACGCCAGGGGGTTTATTTGAAGTAAAACAGTAATACAGTATACAATATATATGACATTATCATTTTAAGAAAAATCATCATGGAAGTAATTTATATTCTAATAATAAATGAATTTGTTGCGTTCTTCCAAACAACTGTGCTAAACTCCTTTTTGCGAAGCGAATTTATGAGCGAAGCAGTTTTGCTATATTGTGCACGTACCTTTAAACTTCTATCCCAAGCGAAAATTTGCTATAAAATTTGCTATATAAATCACATCTTCAAACCGATGATTTTATCAAAATGACCTTGAATGGTTTGGCTTGAAGCCACGAAAACTTTCTCGGTTTGGTAGCTAGGACTGCGAAAAATGCTGTTTTAAAATGGTGTACCCTAGCAGTGAACAGCAACAAAGTTACCGGAAGCCGAAACACGGACTTAGAATCTGAAGTTGATCAAATTGCCGCGCGGGCGGCACGCATCTAAGCAATCTAAGCAGTGGTTCTTCGGTTTTTAATGTTTATTTTGCTGTTTAATGAAAAAAAAAAATAGTTTGAAGGGTGACAGAAAGGATCATCCCTTGACTTTTAGCAGCAAGTATCAAGTATCAAAAAATAAGGTCAATCAATGAGAGGTTTTTGCAAGTCGCGCGGGTGGGAGGAGTGCTCTTTTAGTGAACGAAACTTACCTTGCAAAACCAAGTGGATATTCTATGATAAAGAAGTACGGAGAGGTAATCAAATTTGTCGAATTTGTCAAGAAATAAATCAAAACTGCCAAAGAACCAACAAGCCATCTTTGTACATTTTTGTTTTTGTTTTATTTTTATGTTTTTGTTTGTGATGATTTCGACGGGCGATTCGTGATTCGAATAAAAATGTTCGATCGTTCGACGAATATCGTTCGATTTTATTAAGGCACCATTTACACTAGAATAACTAGAAGGAAAAAAAAAGTTCGATGCGCGGGCAGCGGCGGGTGTTGTGCCGCCGTGAATTATGTAATGTGTTTGGGGCATTAAGGCTCTTACGACCCTGTCTCTATAGCGGCTTTATTAGAAGAGGGATTTTTAGAGAGTCTCTTATTTTGCTAGCAACTTGCGAATTGAGGTGGAGTCTGGATCGCTTCGCAACCCTTATACAATACGGCTAGTATGACTGCTCCTAGCTTTTGTTATGAAACATTTCTCTAGTGAAGTAACCCATTTAGAGCTATTATCATTCCTTGTAAATTTGCCTAATCTGTGCAGACATTCTTATCGCTTTATATTTAAAAAAAAAATGACAAGCCAACCATAAAACAGCTGTTTCGCAAACCTTTCACAACTAGAGTCTACCATCTTGAAGGAAGCTCATAACGTCATACGTAAATAAACATTGACCAATCAGAATCGAGATTTCATTCCATTTCTTCCCTTTTTGTTTCAACTTTTCTCGGCGCTCAAACAAACGTCGCGATTTTGCAAATGTAGGGGGCCAGCATCCGGTGCCCCATCGCATTAAATAAGCCCCCATATATCGGAATCAAAACAGACGTTTGGATGTTTGCTGTTTGTACCAAATTCCCGGGGGGGGG
Organism: Clytia hemisphaerica; assembly: GCF_902728285.1. Lineage (NCBI taxonomy): Eukaryota > Metazoa > Cnidaria > Hydrozoa > Leptothecata > Clytiidae > Clytia > Clytia hemisphaerica. The sequence goes on from NW_027104551.1 coordinate 136,852, forward strand.
GGTACTAGGGTTGGCTAATGAGGGGTATGTGCGGACGGGACCTCCGAAAACCGACCCTTAGAGAGACTGATTTTTGCTGAAAAAGTGACCCTTTTTGAATTTTTTTTTTCGATTTTTGAAAAAAGTCATACCCTTAGAGAGACTTTTTTTACAATATTTTTTTTGATTCTTGAAAAAAGTCATACCCTTAGAGAGACTTTGAAAGGTGAAAAAACCGACCCTTACCGTCCACACATACCCATCATCCATTTTTGCCTAAGTACCCCCCCCCCCGGGACCAAATTGATTAATACCAAATGTACAGGGGGTCAAAATGTAAATTATCATTGTAGTAATTAATATCAAATTAGGAACGATATATTCGGGTTTTTTCGATTTTATAGTGTGTCCGAAAAATTGCCCAAGTATAATGGCCTTTAAAATAATGCAATGGCCCAGTAAACGATTGTGCGATGTAAAAAGACCAGTGCTGTAAAATTGGAGGAATCGTTTACATCCCCCCGCGTCAACGGTTCCATCAAAATCATCAATAGCGTAAAGTGGTCAGGTAAGACCTGGGATCGATAGGGTATTACTATTAAGGTAAAGGTAATTTATGTTGTAGTAAAGGCTTAGGGACACGAGAAGTTTTTTTCGCGTTGGTGCAATGCAACATGCTCCATCTCACCAACACAAGAAAAAAAGCAGTGCGCGTCTCATGTTTTCTTTTTTTGTTTCATGGGACAAAATACGAGGGAAATATCCAAAAGACACGCTGATTTTGTCCCTAGAACAATGGAGCAGAATTAATTCGAATCAATTTTGAGACCAAAGTGAGAGAATCACAAATATTATTTAAAAAAAAAAAATGCGGCGGAGACACAACGACGAGAAAGCGTCTCAGGTTGGTGGGATGGAGCATGTTGCATTGCATCAACCCGAACTTCTCGTGTCCCCAAGCCTTAAAACTAACTCCAAACATATCTATTTTTCCCGATTTTTTTTCTTTAAAAGTTTTAGCTTCAAAAATATTATTCAGCAGTCCATTCATTAAAGACATTTTTCATAAACCCCAATATGCAGGGCAAGGGGTCTTTGCGATTTCTCAAGATATCTTTGAAGTATTCAATCATAGTCTGTAAATCTTGAATTATAATTAGCAAGATAAAGTGTTAAAGATATCCTTGACTAAAGGTTCATTGTAGGTTCATTGGCCACAAAATGCATCGCTATCAAAAATTAGTATACTGTAGTCCAGGAATTTTTTTCGGACACACAGTAATAGAAGTATAGACGGGATAAGAGAAACAAATTATTTTTCAGAAGATCATTTAAGGTTAGTTCTCTTCTTATGTAAGAATTGGTGTACAGTTCAAAATACACAATTAATCTATCAGAAGTATTTGTAAATAAACCAAGTAAGACTAACTGATCATTTCAAAACGTTGACATTATTGTGCTGCCAGAACAAAAATAGGAATACCACAAGGAGAATAATATTCGAGTTCAGAAATTAACATACTATAATGCATTGGACTTCCATGGCTTTTTGGCAGAAATTAATTTATGATGGAAAACACTCCTGGAAAACTAATTCATAACCTTCTAAGGTTTTAGTGAAATAAAGTCTCTGTTTTTCAAAAAATCTATGTACAAAATATATACACGCTTCAACTAATAAAAATACTCTAAGGTAAAAAGCCGTCTAAGAAAATTAAGTAAAGAACGAAAGACCTAAATAATGAGACATGTTCATGCACTGATATATAACCTTTCTGTTTTTTCTTCTTCTACAAAATATGTCACTTGAGCTAATCAGCTTTGATATAAATGATGTAATTAATTTCAGAGTCATTGTAGGGGTGCATGTTCTGAACATGTGTTTTTTAAAGAGCTTTCTCGGTAAGAAATAACCCGATCAGGTAAGGCGACACGGATAGTTAGAAGACAAGGAACAAAATAGGATTGGGAAAGGTGTGCATGAACAAAAGATGAAGTAAATTAAACAACCTAAAGATATAAAAACAACTAAAAACCAGTAAAGGATCGTAAAAGAGATCGTACAAAAAGACGTAATGAAACATAAAATTACATTTGAAAGAAGCAAATGCTCAACTTAAAAGTCTATCAAAACAACCACGTGACCAATTTCATATGGAAGAGCCAATCACATTCATTATTTCCAATAAATGAACCAATCATCTGTTCCAGATTGCGACAACATTTGCGTCTGTCACGCCAACCACGTGATCAAGATTGCTCGAAGAACAAACGTGATTGAAAAGACGGCCATATTTATTCTCGCAACGTAATTTCTGAAAAAGAAAGAAAGGGAACGGTAGTTAAGTTATTTTTGAGAGCTAAATTTTGCAAGGTTATATTTCTTGACAGTATTTATCCCGTCCATTAGATAATCGGCAACCACATAAAATAAAAATCTTTACTTTCTACTAAGTCGAAAAAAATCCAAATTAGTGCTTGTAAAAAAAAATTTAATTCAGATTTCATTCAAGGCAAAGAGGCTTAATCGAAATTTGAAAATCCACATCAATTAATTTCACAAAAAGTCAGTCAAGACACTGCACAACTGTTTCCTTGAAAAAAAAAACTAAATGGAGAGACAAACCTCTGCTTTGATGGGTTGCAGATTTTCAACAAGTGCTTTTGCATCGTTATCCATGTCATCGTGACTTTTCAACATCAATTCTTTCAAGTTGTACATCCATATGGTGCCCTCGTCGTCTCCAGCAAGCAATGTACTACAACCTGATGATAGATAAAAGTTTCCGCTGTAAACATACGATTTAGAAAAGGAGGCGTGCCTCTGTGCTGGAAAATTTTCGAAAAATTAACAAGCGCCCCGCCCGCTTATTTGGAACCTAAGAGTACAGAAGTTTTTTTCCAGTTTGTCTAAGTTACACAACTTCCACCATTCTAATTCAAACTCTCTCCACATTGGAACCCCTGGTGGTAATTTTTCTTGTGCTATAGAAGAATTAATACAAATAGCAAAAAAGAAAGAAAATAACCTTTAGTGAAATTGAATTTGAGGAAAGCAGTACTTGTTTTTCTCCAGCTCAATGATGTCACGAGTTGCAAGTCGTTCTAGACACGAAAATAAGGGAAATGAACAGCTTTTAAATTCAAAACATGAATTTCTAGCTAATGCATTCAATCAACCATCATGGTATATTTAAGAAATGTATTATAAATGAACTGAATCCTTTCTCGTAAAAAATAGCGATTAGTACTAGTAATAACATGGTTTAGAGGGTGATTTGGGATTAATAACCCCGAGGTTCATTGAAAACATTTCAAAATAGCCCGAACGTAGTGAGGGCTATTTTGAAGTGTTTTCAATGAAACGAGGGGTTATTAATCCAAAATCACCCGAGAATACCATGTTATTCCGCGTTAATTATATGCTCAAAAAAAGAATTGAAGAACACTCAATCGCTTTTCTTTTCGAAACTTATAAAAACATTCGAAACTATAAAAAAACATTCGACTGACACTCTTATTTTGATTGGCTTAAAAATTTCGTACGATATTTTGTTAACCAATCAAAATATCGTACGATACTTTTCTTTCAACCAATAGAAATTTTTGTTTACATCAGGGCGATGACAAAAAAGCGGGGCTATTACGGATTTATCGCCCCGCTCGTCATTTACAAATCTAAGCTAAATGTAATCAACCATATAATTAGTACCAGTATTATTAAATTTTGGAGTACAATTAACGATTAATCACGAGTAACAAGGAGAAAATTGTAATTTGTGTGAACCCGAAGGACTTATTTATCAGCTTATTTATTCTACTCAAAAAATCCTTCTCGGCCAATCAAATTCGTGTAAATTATCTTAGATTGACGATTACATGAAAAACAATCAGAAACCTCTTCCTACATAAAAACACATCCAAAGGCTCAAAAGCAACCCGTGTATTCGAAAGGAATATTCTGTACAAAAAATAATTTCTACCTGTAAAAATTCCGATTTTGAATAAATGATTTGGATGACTCCTTCTCCTAGTCTCTTCATTGCTGAGAAAAAGATGAGAAAAATTAATGAAAACTAATGAAAATCTCCAGCAAATCCTAAAAAACTGCTTTTTTCCGGAATATTTCTGGCGACCGGAAATTGTTTTTCGAAAATCGGGCTCCGTCACATTACGCATCTTTGTGTCAATCAGAAAAATCGACCGAGCCAAACTCCAGTAGAGCTTATAATAAACGGACGGACGGACGAACGAACGTACAACGGTTAGTTTTATGACCTCAAGGTCTAAAAAATACTTGTAGCTTATCACTTCCAGAGATTCATATTTGTTATTCAGTTCACACCACTTGAACATTAGTTAGTCCTTTAGTCGATGGTCAAAGTGGGCTCAACGAGCATACTAGAGATATTATAGACAAAGTTTTCAAGTTTTATGTGGAATGGAAATTTCTAAGTTAGTAGGGTCCAATCACATGGGATGGGCCCAAATGGCTCAAATTATATCACCAAGGGACCCCTTTTACAATTCAAATTTAGAAAGTCTAACAATCGGAAATTTGTTGTCTCACGTTTGACTCCTTCCATTCTACTTAAAACTCGGCCACTTTTGGTGTTTAATATGTTCAGTAAATTTGGGAATGTGGAAAATCGGCCCTGGATAACATACCGAATAGGTTATTATTCAAGATATTGAGGGAATCAATTGCTTGTGAAATCTTGGATGGAAGTCTGTATGTATACATAGCCGATCTAAAAGGAACGTAGCAAGCCATCTTGTAAACAAGGGTTTGACATCTTTAAAAGGGTGACCAACGCGACCAGTTTTGTGTTTCAATTTCTATCCATTTATTTGAATAAGCCTAAAAAATCTAACATCGCAAATAGTCTATGATGAATGTGATAGCCTGCGTAGTCCATCCAAAGATAATGAAATATAAATTTTGTCACAGTTAGGCGACTCTATAAATTTTCGATATATTTAAACAAAAATTCCTGGGTGAAAACGATTGGGGACTTTTAATTATCTGACTCGTCACAAACGACTATGCCTCTAAGGGAAGGTGACATTCAGGGTTGTCTTAATTGAAGCACTCGGGAAATTACTTTAATGGGATAGATTTTCGCGGGGATTAAATTTCGCGGTTGAGCTCATCATGTCATCTTAATAGACACCTAAGAAAAGTATACCTGACGTGATCTTTATTACTGACTCCAACAAAGTCAACATTCCACACATGCAATCCATCGTCAGTTGCACCAAGTATCACTTTCCCGTGAGGTGCAAACGTCAGGTTTCGTAAAGTGGATTGAAGGCTTCCCTTAAGAACTAATTTCTTCCTAAAAATCAAAACAGGAATTGTTTTTATCAAGCCGTAGAACTTAAACCATAGTTACTTAAAGTTCTCCCCTTAAAAATAATATTAACGAGCCTTTACATAATTTTTTTGGGTGAAACGTCATATCAGCCGTCCCTTGAGTTTTCAAGTGTTACTTCTAAATAGAGCGAACTTCTCTGAGAATCAATTACCATAGCAATATTTTGAAAAATGGGATAAGCGTTGCTTGTGCATGAACTTATTTATGAAAAGTTCTATCCATCTAAAAGTTAATTTCTCAAAGAAATATAACTTACTCTGCTTTTCTAACGTCGGAAGAGAAAGGGTATCCTAGGTCCCAGAGTACCACCGTTCTGTCTTCTGATCCACCTGTTAGAGCAATTGAGAATAATTTTAACTATTATTTAAAGAAGAAAAAAAGATCTTTATAAACCCTGGACTAAGTAATATCCCCCAAGCATTCTGATCAGAATTTTTTTGAAAAGGGTAACAGCAGAGAGGTCAATACAGTGTTTACAATGCCTGCCACACAAAACAGCCCCATATTAAAATTATTCAACCAAAATCGAGTTTCAAAAAATTCTAATCAAAGATTGTCAAAATTATCTGGATTAAGATATTGTCTCAAGGGCTTTTCTATAAAGCTCAGTGTATATATCATACAAGTTTCAATTGAGGTTCTGGGTTAACAAAATATGTTGTGAGACTTCAAACTTCCATGCCATTATATAAGATTTGACAAACCTAGTAACCCCTAGGACATCAAACAATATAGAGTCCACAAAACCATACTGTTAAAATGTTTCTTCATTATATTGCTGTAGTGTGATACTTACTGAATAACCAGTGTTGGATGATTGGGTGAAACATCAGGGCATCTACCGGTTTCCGATGATACGACACACGTTCAAAACAAATCAAATTATCAGGATCGATCAACTTTATATCACCACTTATCCCTGCAACCGCTAACGCAGCAAGGGTAGATTCCTCCCCCTTTAGTTCATCTTTATATTTTAAAATAGTCCAACATAGGCAATAAAACTCCTCATTAGTCTGTTTATACTTTTTTAATACAATACCAGAATCACAATCAATAAAACAGATTGAGTCTCCACCACATGTTGCTACTAAATTAGTGGTTTTTGTTGGATCGTTGATGTCTGGTTGAAATGCGCACATCCAGACTTTAGTTTGGAAGTCTTCTGGATCGTTATTTTTGGAGTGTGTTTGTAAAAGATGGTGCACTGAATGTGTAGTTGCAGATCGCCTTGGTTTTTTATTGACTAATGGTGATGAGAAACGTTTACGTTTTAAAGATTGTAGCGTCTGTTGTTGTCTACCAATACGCTTTAGTGGCGTCAACTCTAAAACGAGTTAAAATAATCAATGATAAAGATAAAGAATGTTTTAGTCAGGTGTCAGGTGTTTTGGTTCCCCTATCTGTGTTCCAAGCTGTCATTCACATTTTTTTATTATACTACGAAAATGTTTGAATTCCAAAGGAGTCATTAAGCTTTTTGTAGCGTTGTTATCTTATTGCCCTCTGGCACACCTTGACCGTACAGTTTATATTTAGGAAATTATAATTTGTAAAGCAAAATTCAATACTTTTTGTTGCATGTTTTGCTATTTTCAATAAAAAGATGTTGTATAGCTTGCACCCATACCTTTTTCTGATTCTTTCAGCTCTTTCAGCTCAAGGGCATCAGACACAAATAATTCATAATTTTCTTCAATTAATCTTTCCAACTGTAAAAGAATTAAGCAAAATAGTGTTACCCGTTAAGTTTCAAGTCAAAGGCTAGAGGTAAATCTTAAACCTTTCCCAGGCAAGAAAAAGTGAATCTCAAAAATTTGCACTGTATTTCAGATGAAAAATTAAATTTAGCATTTACATTTTTTTAAATTATGGGGGTAAATGTTACTTCTAATCCAGTGTTTTTATGAAAACCATGAGCGTCTCGCAACCTATGTAGGAAATAAGTGGCTTCAAATCTTCAAATTATTGGTGTTCATTAGCAGAATAGTTTCCCAGCCAGAGTATCCTATGACAGATGGACAACCGAGGGGATTATCATCAGAAAAAGATGCTTTTATGAAAAGCTACGAAACCAATAAAGAATGAACAAATTTCTTAATAAGTCACGAAGAAATACCTTGTAGTTTCGATAATTAGATAACGCACTTGGACCAGCCAAGATGGTGCTCTTGAAAACAAAAAAGAAATAATTTTTCAGTTAATGAAAATATAGGTTAGATACAGTACAAGTAAGCTATGATTGTTTAACCTTTAACAGTATTTACTATACAAATTAATTGCATGTCTTGTATGAAACATAATAAATTTAAAGATCGTCACCTTTTATGGATCATTTTGTGATTATAATTCTTGTGCAACGATCATACCGAACATCGTCTTGATATTATATTAACAAAGCAAATTAACACTAAAAACATAATCGGTAAAGGTACCATACTATTATTATACAGATTTACAAGCTAGGCTCACGATGGGCCTCTAACCGATCTTCTTTCACATTCCTCTTGTAACAAATTTTTGTGGGTGGTTTTTCCATGCATCATTCAGTTTCTCTTTAAACGACTTAATCGATTGTGCGGATACAACTTCTCTTGGTAGTTTATTCCACGTTGGCACACATCTATAGTAAAACGATTTAGTTTGGGGTCCATTGAAGCCGTCATTAGCAAAGTTTGGTAAAAGCTCTTTGGAATGTCTTCGTTTAGGGCGTGCACGGCTGATTAGTTTTGAAGGTATAGTATCTTTGTCGTAAAAGGAAGATGTTTATAGACCTGCACCATATCACAAAACTGTCTCGGATTCGAGGTTGTAATCCAAGCCGTTTTAACCTTTCACTGTACGGAGGTGTCGATATATTGGGATAAGTTTTGAAGCTCGTCTTTGGACTCCCTCGAGCATGTTCACATGTATGCGTAGTTTGGGTGACCAGACTGACTGCGCGTACTCAAGGTGCGGCCTCACAAAGGCGGAGTATAGTCGTTGGTCTTTGGAGTAAGATTATCAAACCCCCTTCTGATAATACCATGTCGAATTCGCTTTGTTTACCTGTTTGGCTATATGTTCTTCAAACATCAGCTCAGCATCCACCAAAACTCCCAAGTCTTTCTCCTCGAAAACATGCTCCAGTTGATTACCAGCGAGAGAATAAGGATGTGCGTCTTTATGTTAGCTAGTTTGCCAAGTGTTAAAACATGACATTTATCGGGATGGAACTTTAAGAGCCAATCTTTAGACATCATTCAATGTGTCTACATCCTTCTGAATGACAAGAGAAGCATTGATGGAATTGACCTTTGAATATCTTCGTGTCATCTGCAAAAAGTAATAGGTCGGAAACAACTTTGTCAGGAAGATCGTTTATATACAGCACAAAAAGTAGAGGTCCTAATACACTTCCTTGTGGTATACCGCTGATTACATCGTCTAGCTTTGAGGAGATTGGTTCACTTCACTAGTTGCTTTCGTCCTTGAGAAAAGATGTACCATTTTTTGGTTGTTCCGGTGATTCCAATCCTTCTAACTTTTGCAAAGTCGCGATGCGGCACGGTATCAAACGCTTTCGCGAAATCGAAATATATGCAGTCGACGACTTTACCTTCCGACATACTTTCACAGCATTTGTCTATATACATCAGTAGTTGAGTGACAGTAGAACGTCTGCGATAAGCCGTATTGCTTTTTGGATAGCAACTTTAGGTTTGTAAGGTATCTTGTGGTATGCTCTTAAGATTGACTCCATTAGTTTACAAACTACTGATGTTAGCACTGTCTATAGTTGACTGCTGATTATGAGCACCTTTGTTTTGTAAGAGGAGGTACGTGGGCAATTTCCAATCCTCAGGTAATTCTCCTTCAGTCAAGGTTTTGTTCATATACGGGAAAGAGGTTCTGCGATCTCGTCTCAAGCTCTTTTAGCATTTTCGGTGGATTTCATCGGACCGAGTGATATTGGTAATCAAGCTCCTTAATTTTCTTAGTAGCATTTCCTGGTTCTGACATATCGTCAATATTTCCTCGGTCTCTTGGACTGGACTTCACTTGGTTCATTAGGAAACACTGCAGAATGTTTTTGGAGAATTGCCTTTTCATTATCTTCGTGCCGCAGGGATGATTTATCTTTTGGTGTTTCTAGAAGAGAGGAAAAAGCTAGCAGATTTCATCTACGTCGCCGTGTGACAAAAAACTCGGATTGGACTGGCTTTGTGCAAAATGTTTTGTTGTAGTTCGACGAGCTCTGTCACATGATTCACCTTTCTTGTTGTATGTAGATTGACGTTGCGTCTTTTTTCATGGGGCAAACCGATCTAGCCCATTTCCTGTGTAGTCGTCGTTTTTCACTTACTTCTATCTGTAGGTCTCTCCTATTGGTATCGATCCTTTGAGAACTCTGACGATCAATTTCTTTCAATGGCACATAAGATTCCTAAGCTCCAACAGCTTACTTTTGAATAAAATTCCAAGTTTCCCCTATTGGCATTTGATCTATGCCTTCAAGAACTCTCTAGAACCATACACTAGCTCTTGTTTTCATGGTGGCGTAGTCCTCCAGTATACGCAAACGTTTTGAGTTTATTGCGCTCAGTGAAGCTGTGAAGTTGAAAGCTAGAACATTATGGTCGCTTCTTCCAAGCGGGCTTAGGTACTGTAGATCACGAACGTGATTCTTTTCATCTGTAAAGATTAAATCGATGGTCGACGGATCATCAGATCACGGCATCTTGTCGGCTCATCGACATGTTGGTGTAGAAAGAATCACGCACCGCATCCAAAAATTGTTCTTCCTTACTCTCCTCGTTATGGGGTGTGTCCAATTCTTCCCAATTGATTGTCGGATAGTTTAAAATCACCAATGAGGATTTATGAGAGTACTTCTTGTCCAGGGAGATGGACTGACAAGAGAATTCAGCTTGGCATTTTTTCGTCAGACGAATCTGGTTTTGTTGGACTACGATAAAGACAAGCAAACACCAACAGATCTTTCTGCAAGACGAACTTCGATAGTGCAAGCTTCTTCAAATTCAACTTTGAAGACCTGACAATTAAATGCTTGATGGAGGTTATCGATAATATGATACCACGTCCTTGTTAGTGTCAACATTGTGTTTGATTAACGAGCGTGTACCCCAAATTCGTATTCTGTAGATGTTTCACGGCCTACTTTCGTTTTACTTCACATATTGCAATCAGATGAGGTTTTTCTTCTGTACAGGTTTGTATCAATTAATTTTCAGATGTAAATTGATCGGCGTTAGCATAGAGAATTCTCATTCTTTTTGAACTTTAATATTGTTGTAGATGTGATATTAGCTTGTGTGTCCTTTGATTTTTTGGTATGTTTTTGGTTTTGCTTTACTTCTTTACGGTTTTTTTTTTTTTTTTTTTTTTTTCTTTGTTGAATTGTTGATTTGGGCCGTTGGTCTTTACCCTCTTGAGGCGGAAGCCGTTTTTATGACCCCGGACTCGCCAGATTCATCGTTTCACTTGATTTTTCCTTGGCTTCCTGCAGAAGGTCTTTGAAGTCCTTCCTTTGAGTGGGGGTTAGATCTTCACAAATGCTGACACCTTTGTATTGGCATTCCCTTTCAAGACCTGTAGATTCCAATAGGCTTTCTTTTTTTTTTCGCTCTTAAAGGTAACAAGTATTGGTCTCTCTTGTCGTCAGCTTTAGATCCGAGTCTCATCAGATGTTTGGTGTTGATTTACACGAAGATTTTCGATAAGTTCGGCACCCAATCCTCATCCTCCTTGTTAGGATCCTCTCGTTTCTTTGACACCATGGATTAAATTATTCGATCGTCTAGATTTATCCTTCTCTCCGCGCTTCCTCTTCATGTACTTGTTTGACTGCAGTTTTTGTTGTCATTTGAGGACAGATGTTCCAGCAGAAGCGACTGCAGCGTACGATTTTTTGCTCCTCCTAATGGTGGACATAGTTCGGTGCAAAGTCTTCTAACTTCTTTCGAGCTTATTCTCGATATTCTAAGTATGGAGGCTGGATCATCTGATAACTTCTTCTTAGTTGTGAAAGCTCTTCTTTGTGTTTCTACGATTTCGATAGATGATGTTCATTTGTCTTCAGTTTCTTTATCGTATTCTCGTTTTCTTGATTTTTTCAGTTTCGATAGCTCTGCCGCTGTTTTTTAAAGAAGTTTGAGATCTAGGATCAAGGCAGCAATCCTTTACACAGACACACAGTCTGACATACAAAGTTACAATGTATCTTCGGTCGTCGTTAAAAGCAGTTATCATATACGCTGGTAGCCTCGAACATAGATAGTGAACTAGTCTGTTACATTTTGAACATCCAGGGTGTCCTCATTCTTGTCACTGCACTGCGTTGCCGGTCAAGCAGTGGTGTGTTCTTTCGGTTGACGTCATTGTGGATGTCAGGATGCTGGTAGAGTGTTTGATGGTGGAATACAGTAGAGTGTATTTTTGAGCGATTTTTATAGATTTTTCAGAAAAATTCAGATTTTGTTGAATTTGACTGTCGCTGCAAAAAGACGTCTTCACTCAACTTTAATTGACGTCAAATCTACATACAATGTGGTTACCTACAGAGCTTGTGTTTGAAGAATTGGTTGATTATATAAGATGAAGTAATACCTGTGCAAGTGTAATCATTTTTTGTATTCGAACTTTTTCTTCAGCAGGCTCGCAATAAATTTCTGAAGCTTGTTTGGTTAAAAACATTTCTTGTAGCTAAAAGAGAGATTTATGTTATGATTTATTTTTGATATACTGATGATAAAATTAATGGCATACAGTCAGGATTGATAATTTGAATTTTTTCCAAACTTCAAGACAAAAAAACATTGATAGGAATCTGCCGATAAGAACACTGACTTTATTGTGCCAGTGGTCATCCCTTTGAGAAAAATTTATCATTATGAAATTTTTTTCTTTTTCAAAAGTTTGTTGAGCTTGAAAATGGACCCATCAAAAAATACAGGACGGGTCTCCTAGACTACTTCAGTCTGAGAGTTTTTATCTAATTAGGTTTTACAAGTTGATTTTTTTTGGGAAAGTCAGATGAGATGAACAAAATAGGACTCACTCTTCTTTGAAATATTGCATTCAAGTTTTTTATAGCATTCCTTTGCACTGTAATATCCTAAAATAAAAGTGTTAAGGTCAACGAAAAAAGTTTTATCAAATCAAAGATATGCATTTCAATGTAAAAAGAGGATTCAATTCCAGACCTACCAAGTGGAAATTGAGTTCTCTGGTTTTGCTTTTGGAAATTAGTCAGGTCACCGAGAGTTTACAGAGTCTGTTTCATCTCTTTTGTTTGGAGCTGAAGACTTATTCGCTGATACTTTTAAAAAATCGAAAGAGGGCATGAATAATAAGATTTTGTGTGTTTTACCAACACAATGTAAATATTTCCAAATGCAAACCAGTCTTTTGTAATGTATAACTTTTTGATTCGAATTCACCAATGAGTGTAGACCAGGAAGTCCTGACTCGTGAAACTGTCTTCAGTGTACTTCCCAAGCTTGGTTGTTATTGTATACGCAGAAACTCGTACAGATCATGTCAAAAAACAAACCGGGTAACAATATAATAACGGTGATAGTACATACCCGGTCATCTACAGTTTCAAGATTCTTTAAAATGTCCATTAACTTGTACTTTTCTGAAACCTGAAAGGAAAAGTGTAAGATTCCAAGTTTTGTAATGTTCCATTTGGGTCAAATTTTAATTTTCCGTGAAATGTGGGGAAGTTAATTTAAGGGCTTACAAAAAGGTAAAAATTGTTACTTTGCACTACAATTAATACCAACCCTCATTTTTATTTTTCCAATGATTTGCCTATAGAACAACAATTTCGATTAGTTTGCTTAATAATATGGTTTAAAAGTTCAGATAAAAAGATCTAAATATTAGTAATAGATTTATAAGTAAAATTATCAACAAATAGAGCAATTAGGTATTTGTATCTTAATTTATACAAAGAAGACCTGCCTGTACTTTTAATAAAGATTCTTACCTCTATATTATTCCCAGGTGTCAATTTGATATGTTTTAAATTGGCATTCTTGAAAACATCTTCAGGAATGACTTTCAAATTAAGATTCTGTAAACTGGAAGAAATGAAGTTAAATGAAAATAAACTTGTTTCCTACAAGATTTAGTAGCCAGAAAGAGCACTTTTTCTAGTGTTTTTCTATTGAAAAGGCTGTAATTACCAAAATTTTAGTGATTTCAGGAGGAGCAGAGTCTGATAACTGGACACTAAAAAGGCATGAAAAATAGCCTGACTTGTGACTTTGAAGTATCACTCAAGGTCTATCTATTATTACACGCTGCAATGCAATGCAACCAATGCAAAAAAATCCCTTTAGAAACTAAGGGGTAATATACATCATCATAGCGCCTCACGCCTGCCCATGCTTAGTCATTTGTTTTAAACTTTTTCTGTCAACTAATGCTATCCAAAATTATGGTACCTTTTATGTTTTTCAAGACATGCTATAACTGACCAGAGAAGTGACATTTTTCCCCACTGAGTGGGATTTTTTAAACCCACCCAATTTCACGAAAATTTCTTGTTTAGTTTGATCACAGTAAGGTCAATAACAATTTTTTGTTTGATGAAGTTCGATGGATGATTGATAGGGTTTCATTGATGCTCTATGAGTTTGGTATGTAAGTCCAATTTAAGTTGTGGGTCAATGATTGTGTTCAATTGATTATGCTTTTCTTTACCTTTCAGAAAATTAAAAGGTTGTTTAATCTAAACCCAGACACTATAATATGTAGTGGAAACCAATCTTTTCTGCTGTTTAATATGAGCCAGCCAGACAATAATGTACTTTAATGGGATAAACTTTCACGGGGATTAAATTTCGCGGTTGGGCCTATCCGCAAAATTCAAAAATTTCGCGGGGACTTAATTTCGCGGGTGGCACTATTGGGTGGCAATATTTTCACAATTTTGTGACTTTTTCTGTCAAATAATGCATGTTGGTTGTTGAAATACGCATTATTTGCGCTTCTTTGAAGCAAGTAGCCATTGAAATAGTATTTATTTTACATATTTTGAGTTTTGTTTAGAAATATTTCGCGGATGAGACCCTTCAAAATTTCCATTGGGATATAATTTCGCCGATTTTCGCGGATGACAGTTTATCCCATTAAAGTAATTCCCAGGGGGGGGGCACTCGATTTCAAAATAACCAAACGTATCACCAAAATTATGCCTACAAAATCAGATAGGGTTTCATTGATGCTCGATGAGTTTGATATGTAAGTCCAATTTAAGTTGGGGGTCAATGATTGTGTTCAATTGATTATGCTTTTCTTTACCTTTCAGAAAATTACAAGGTTGTTTAATCAAAACCCAGAAACTGTAATATGTAGTGGAAACCAATCTTTTCTGTTGTTTAATATGAGCCAGCCAGACAATAATGTAATTCCCAGGGGGGGGGCTCTCGATTTCAAAATAACCAAACGTATCACCAAAATTATGCCTACAAAATCAGATCATTACAGTGCAGTGAGAATTTAGTCAAATTTGAATACTGTAAGTTGGTCTAATGTAATGTCGGCATCACTCATCTAATTCCAACACCCTTCTTTAAACCTGGGTATAACAAAAGATCAACATTGCAGACCGCTAAAAACGGTCAGAAAGGGAAACATCTTCTTTTAATCTTATTAATGATTTCCTAGAGGTTTGTGGGAACGTGTTATCATCTCCTAGTCATAAAACATTGAGATACAACATTTCAAAAAAAGAGGGACCATATCGTGAAATCGAAGGACCGTGTTGATGGACCGTCTAATCGATCATGCTCGACCATTTACAAACGGAGGTAAAACGTTTAATTTGTGCTTAACTGAAAAGTTCCACCTGGTTCCACATCATCAATTCTAAACAAAAACTCTTAAATAAAATATCCGAACTGATTTCCACGTGTAGGCACGTTAATAAACATTTTGTTGAAAAACATAAAAAGCGTCCCACCGAACACTTGAATCTTTTTAAAGTTTTATAGTTTTTTATCGCCTAATTTGTCATAATTGCTTTTAATCATTTTTATCGCCTAATTTGTCATAATTGCTTTTAATCATTTTTACGATTTTTACGATTTTTTTCCACACTTCAAATCTGTACATAAGACGGTTTTTTAAATGTTTTTACACATCTGATGATTGCGATAAGCATGAAACTTCAAGTAATGTATATTTTTTAACCTTGTGAATTTTCGAAAGATATAATTTATGTTTCGCTCTACGAAGTATTGAGCACTATTTTAATGGTTCTCCAACCAAGATGTTATGGACCGTCTACATAAACACAGAAAACAGCGAGCCGTTTTATTTTCAATTTCCAATAGATTTGATTTCTGCCTGACTCATCAAACAGTAGTTTGAAAATCCATTTTTCTGACCTTTTTTCGCAAAGCGATCGACCCAGCATGGAAATGGTGCACAGTATCTGCGCTGAATATATTCGGAGTGAGGCAGTAATTACTTTATGGGTATTGGCGTAAGGAGCGAATATAAAGTAAGATATTAGCGTAAGTCAAAGCCGTAACTACGATCAAATGCTGCTAGATAAAAGAAAAGGCAACAAGGTAATAAATCTTAAACTTAAACTTAACCAAACTGATCAAACCTTAATTGAACTCATTGCACACCACAATCAAATTTTATAGAATTATCCATCATAAAGTCATCAAACTTTATAAGTGTTTCCTCGTTTGATAGGTATTTGATTGGGTTTAGAAATCAAACACCTTGTTTGATCTAGCCTGGAGATCCGGAGATCCATGCTATGATTTCTTATTTCATATACTGATGGCAAAATATATAGCATGGTTACCGTCAACTCCTCTAACTTGGGACTATCTGACCAAACATGGGACGGCAATTCGGCCAACATTTCACCGAACCTCCAAAGTCATTTGATTTGAGTTAATGAGCGGTGTATTAAAAAAACATGATTTCTCTTTCACATCGAGTAGGCTTTTAAACTGAAATATGAAAAAAATCTGTAGTGGAAGACCTGGGAACATACGCGAATGTCTGGAACGAAGAAGACCAAATTATTGGCAAAATGATGGAGCATTTGACGTCACTTGCGCGGCAAGTTACACACTCGTTATTTGTTAATCCCATTGGGCAATAGGTGGTTAGACAGCAGGCGTTCTCTAATTCTCCAATCGGCGTCCGGTCATTTTGAATGAAAACAAAAAAGTTAAAAAGAGCACGCTATCAGTGAAAGTTATTGTGACATGTTATGACAGAAAGTATAATTGATAAACTTGGTGGAGTTATCAAAACAAATTTGTTGTTAAAGAGATTTAACAGTAAGTGAAAATACAGGCCAGATATCAACAGTCCCATGTTTTGACCAATCCTTCTAAGTTAGAGCAGTTGACGGTAGGGTTGAGAGTTTAAATTTCCCAGCGAGATCCTAATGACGGTTAAAAACACAGCCAATCAAATTCTGTTATTCTTTCCACAGGAAAAAGTCATCAGATCACACGGATGGGAAAACTTAAATTCCGACGCCGTAATTTTCAAAAATCAATTTTTGCGTGTGATTTTATAAACTGATAAGGTGTGATTGTTTTGGCAGTGTGATTTCCAATATCACACTGCGGAATTTTTCAAATAGTCATTTTTATTTTTTTAAATTCGGCGTGTTAAATCCAATTTAACACTTTTAAACTTCACTGAAAAGGCTTTATCGAAATCACACGTGTGATTTCTAATTTCCGCAAGCAAATAAAGTTTTTCAGCATGTTGTACACTTTAAATTTTCGGCGTGTGAAATCCAATTTAACACTTTAAAACTTCACTGAAAAGGCTTTATCAAAATCACACGTGTGAATTCAAATTTCCGTAGGCAAATAAAATTTTTCAGTATGTTGTACACTATAAATTTTTGGCGTGTGAAATCCAATTTAACACTTTGTCAAACACTGGCAACTATAGTCCAAGAAGTATAAAACTTACACTACAAAACTCTAAAAACGTAGAAGGACAAGATAGAAACAAGAAATCGCAGTCATTAGTTCCCGCGGGTGGGAAAGTCAAATTAACACGGTGGGAAAGTACAATTCCCACCCTTGTACTACGCATGCGTAAAGAAAACCACAAGTGAAAATTGGTCCGAAACTGTTCAGATTGCATTCAAATCATAACATTTTAAGGGTGTATTCGATCAGTGTGTAACACAACGCTAAAGGTGAGGCGTCCCGCAAGGGCGGCCTCATTCGTTTGCAATGGACTTGCGTTGCAAGGGCTCAGTGGATCGGTGAGACGGGTTTGAGGTCATTAAATTGGCTCTCTAGTGCAGCTCCACTGTTGTGACAAAAGTGCCGGGATTCTCAAAGTAGCGCAAGTACATGAAAGAACGAATGGGAGCTATCGAGCCAATGCTCACGAATGATCGAATACATTTAACAATTTATCAATTACAAATCAAAGCCATTTAACACGCGAGAAGAGAGGGCCTGAAGTACGAAATTTGACGTGGGATTTTCGAATTAACACGTGGGATTTTCGATATAACACGTGTATTGTTCAATTCAGCATCACAATGTTTAAAGCGTGTGAACCTGCGTTAACCACGTCGGAAATTCAATTATACACGTGTGATTTTGAGGGGTGTGATTTTGCGTTTCCCACCGGCGTAAAAACGAACTGATTCCCACGCGTGGGATAGCAGTGTGAAATGTATACTTTCACACCGTGTGATTTTTACTTTCACACCGGTGTGATTTGATGACTTTTTCCTGTGTTCACTGGTCACACTTTCTTAAAGAAAACGCAAATTCCAAAATTTGGTTTTTATTTTAAAGTGACAGCACTAAATGTGAATTTCCCAGGCAGAAATCTACCTCACAGCTCGTACCTGCCCTTTCTATAATCAGATTATAAAAATACAGGACGGGTCCCCCCTGTCTACGTTTGATTTGGCATTTGGTTCAATTAGATTAGTGCGACATTCCAACTGTTCGATAGTTGTTTTGGTAAACGCAGCGGTCTTTTGAATAACTAATTACTCAGCACCAGTTACCTAGCAACAAGATAATTTATCATGTTTTTATTGGCTGAGGGATTGTGATCGAAGTAATCAATAATGATCGATAATAATGGGCCATCCCAGAAAATTTTTGTTATCCCCGTTGGACGACATGCATTTTTTAATTTTTCTAGCCTTGAAAACAATTTTTATAACTTTTCCAGTGGTGGTCGGAAATTCCGATAAAAATCGATGTACTTTTGCAAAATGCATCGGAAATTCCACTCTTTTTTGCCTTTTTTAATTCAATTGCCTTGAAAATTCATACATTTTCTTCTCTAACCTTGGAAATTTCAAATTGGTGAACACTTTTGCCCTGGGAAATCCTGTGTCGTACGCCCCCTTGTTACAGACAAATTCTGGAATGGCCCAATCGAAGGTGGTCAATCGGTGATCGAATACTCACTCGACTCCAGATTATGGCATTTTCTTTGACCATTTTCGATTTGTTCAATCATTTCGATTACTTTTCGATTACCTTCGATCATATTGAATACCGTGAGATTGGGTAACTTGCATCAGTGGAGGCTAACATGCATAGCCCTCAAATGAAAGACCTAGCTGGTCATTAAAATACAAAGTTAAGTCAAAACAAAAATGGTAGACTAGAGCTGTGAGAGGAGCTGCGTAGTTGTATTTTAATGACCAGCCAGGTCTTTCATTTGAGGGCTATGCATGTTAGCCTCCACTGATGCAAGTTACCCAATCTCACGGTACGTTTCATTGTATTGAGTACTTTCCAGCCTTCGATTTTATCAAATATGTTTCCAGTAGTACTGTAGCGCATCAAAATAATCTGAAACCAAGTTTACTTTGGCCAATTAAAAGACACCATTCACGCTTGAGTACCATTTTCGTTTTCTCCGACCAATCAGATTGCGTGATATGAGTTACTTGAGGAAACCCAGGGGGAAGGCACACAAAATGGAGGAGAAAATAGCTGGGAAATAAGGGGGTCAATCTTTATGGCGGGGCTTCTTTTTGTGCTTTGGTTTTAGGTCATTTTTTTTTAAAGATATATCATAGTAATCATTGTTTATCGAAGTAATCAATTGGTTATCAAAGTTGTCAAAGTTATTCAATAACAATCAAAGTACACTCGTACGGTTATTGAGTCTGTGAAGGGTTGTTAAGTAAGAAAGTGATCGAATACTCACAATTTTTTTTAAATTTTGGTACTCGACATTCGATTGTTAATTGATATGTGGTTGTTTCGATTACATCGATCATTATTGATTACTTCGATAATCGAATTTATCGATTAGGCGAGGGGAATTTGAGTTTCTGTTTACCGTCAACCGCCCGCATGCTCTTGAGCCGCCGCTCAAAAAAGTTCATTATTCCAGACCCCCGCGCTCGATAGGATCGATCATCGGAACGGCTCGATGACGGATCGATATGTGATCGATGGATTACTTATCGATCCGGATAGGAGATGGATGGAAGATTCAGCCATTAAAAAGTCTTGAGTATCGATCCTTCGTTGATCCATTATCGAGCTAGTATTTCAATCGAGTATATCGATTCGTCATCGATCGTTAATCGATTCGGCATCGATCGTTAATCGATTCGTCATCGATCATTTATCGATTCGTCATCAATCGTTAATCGATTCGTCATCGATCGTTAATTGATTCGTCATCGATCGTTAATCGATTCATCATCGATCGTTAATCGATTCATCATCGATCGTTAATCGATTCATCATCGATCGTTAATCGATTATGCATCGATTATAATTTCAGGCTCTAAGGGGGGGCTTATTATATTAGGTACGCGAGAGTTACCATATCGGCCATTTTTAAGCCGGCCCCCTCCGCTTTTTATAAACCTTCCAGCAGATGTTGAAAGTTTCCCCGACCTTTTCCCAGAGCTTTCTTAGCGTGTCGAAAGAAAATTTCTACATCGGGTGCCAGATAAGTACCGATAAGTAAATCCGGTTTGACGCCATTAGATCGCTATGGATCGATTAATTAATCAATATAAAAAAACGGTCGATATTTTGATTGGATCGATAGAGGTGTCGATAGGTAATCGATAGGTATCGATAGGTAATCTATAGGTGTCGATAGGTAATCGATAGGTGTCGATAGGTAATCGATAGCGAGAAAGATCGATTACCGTAAGACGGGGTGAATCGGATACCCGGGGTGAATCGGATACTTTGTTTAATCGCCCCTCATACTTCACTGACGATGTCTTTTTCCATTCTGTTTTCAGATCCCGTTCACTGATCGATCAAGCTATCGAAAAATATGGCTTCAAAGATTTGGAACACGTTCTTCGGAAATTGAAGAAGAAAACCTTCTGATTTTCGGACCCTTTTTTGAAATGCCGAATAAGAAATAACGAAGCGACCGTGATTGGAGATTCCTTTGGCATCGTGTTCTACGAAAGCCAGTTGTATACAATCTTTGGTTCACTAAACGAAAAACGATGTCTATTC